>NC_083628.1:2235230-2340230 GCF_963584025.1 Labrus mixtus | reverse complement strand
TCCAGCACAGCAGGTTCTTATGAGGCAGAGGAGGAGGAGGAGGAGGAGGAGGAGGAGGAGGAGGGAGGACCTAAGTTTAAGAGACACAAAAACTATGCAACATTCTCATTAACAAACAGGCATTTATGAACAGTCCAGTGACACATGCAGAAAGCAGATGGTATGCTCATTAGAATACAGTTCAGTGCAGGATAAACTCACCGGGCTGATTGGTTACATTTTTTTGCACCAGTAACAAACTGGTTTCTTTCTCTTGGGAAAATCTTTAAGCCGGATCCTGATTCATGCATCTCAATGTTTTGTTTAATAAAAATATGAATAAAGACATAATGTGATGATGTGCAAACACTGAAACCCCCCAAACGTGATTAAAAATTAGAGCACAGGGGCGCTGGTGGGGCAGTGGTTAGTGCGCGCATCCCATGTATGGAGGTATGTAGTCCTCAAAGCGGACGGCCCAGGTTCAAATCCCGCCTGTGGCTCCTTTCCCCGCATGTCATTCCTCACATTCTCTCTCCCTGATTTCCGACTCTGTACACCGACCTGTCTCTCCATTAAAAAGCCCAAAAATAAATCTAAAAAAAAAAAAAAAATAGTACAAAAACAACGTATCAAATACTGAAACTGAGAATTTTCAATGTTTTTAAAAATGTATTGTGTAAAATGTATACGCTCATTTGGAATTTGATGCCAGTGGTTAAGTCTGGTGCCTCACGGCGAGGAGGCGAGAAGGTTCCTGGTTCAAATCCCCGTCTGACAAAAGTCATGAAACACAGAAGTAAACATGACTCTGTTCAAACGTGATCGCTGGCATCAAAATCAAACGGGTACACAGTTCTCACTTTCAACATTTGACGTTGTCTTTGTGCTAAATTGTGCTCAAGTTAAATACTCGGGTTTCAACGGTTTGTAAACGGCGTTTTCACATTAGGACGCAATTGTTTTTCGTAAAGTGCCCGAGCACGCTTGCTCCCCCCTCCCCCGCTGATCTGCATCCACATAAGTAATGAGCACGAGTACACTTGCTCACATTCAGCAGGTGGCAGTACGCACATAGTTGGTCTGTAACCATGGCAACCACTTGTCAACTGAGTCCATCCTGCTAACTGTGAATGTTTTTGTTATTTCTGAGACACCAACAACGACCCTCTTCCTACTCTCACATCTACTGTGCAGCTCAGAGGACGAAACGGGACCGCTGCTGCCCAGATACGACGGTTATTGAAGTGACAGGAGCCATTTAGAATGACATCATGTAGCGGTCCACTTCCTTGTTTCAGCACAGATGCGTTCACATCACCCGCAGGCCGAACTCGTACCCGAGTACGGTACGTTTGTGTTCACACCGATCAAATGAACAGGACTTTGGGGTCAAGGTGTTCTTGATCCAGGACCGGGTCCCTAGTGTGAAACCGCCCTGAATCATCACATTCTGTATTTATTTACATTTTCATCCCACATTTTTTGGAAATGTTTGTGTTTTTTTTTTTTTTTTTGAGCCTTTGCGTTACATTTAGTTTCCAATCACCTCATTGAAAAAAGGAGAACATGTTCACAGGTCAGTGAACAGATTTTCATGGCATCACAGTCATCATTACTATAACGTATCCTGCATCAAACGTCGGCCATTCTTAACAACATTTAACATCTATTGGCAGATATGCATCCACATTTAAAGAACAGGAAATAAAAGCAACAAATAAACTGACAGCAAACAAACAGGAACACATCTACAGAGTCCCTACAGCTTTTTAGATTTAGGCAGGTTACACTCCACTCTTGTATGCATGTTTTTTTTCTCACAATATTTGGACTCCAATAACTCAAAAACAAGAGTGAGAGTGTAACCGTGCGTTCAGAATCCTCTAAGCTAGCCGCCCTACGTTAAGTCAGTTAATGAGTATTTACTAAGTGTCCACATCTAACTCACCTATCTGTCTCTCACACTGCCTGAGCTTTGCATGTTGTTCTGCTTCTGTATTCTGGTGCACGCTCTCAGTCTGCATTTAGTGAATCCAAAGACTGGGCACTTACACGGCTCGCTCGATTCAAGAGTGTTAAGAATTTCATTTTTTATCTTTATTTTTTCGCTGCCAGGCTGCAAATCAGCGGGAAGAAATATCTCACATGCTTTTGAGAAACCAGCGAAACTTGTAAGGCTCAAGATTTGGGAAGGGTTTTCTTGGATAGAGATTAAAGGGGAGGGGGGGGGGGGGTTAGGGGGGTCAGGACAGGCATCCTGATGGATGTGGGGGATCCTGACTGAGTGGACCTGAGTGTGTTTGAGACACCTCCCCTGTGTGTGTGGCGTGCGAGCCAGGCCGGCTGACTGGCTGGCTCAGCACCGCCACCGAGTGGTACCTGTGTTCTCCAGGAGAGTCTTTGGGGTATTTGGCCTGTTTATGATCTCCACCAGCTGGTGCAGCACCATGGCGATGTACGGCTGCATCTCAGGCCCTGAGGGGTGTAGAGACAGTGAGAACAAATCTGTGTGCAGAGCAGTCATTTATTTCATCAAACACTGAGTGGAAACTCCAATTCCACTCCAGTACATGAAGTCTACAATCGACAACAGAAAGATGCTGTTTACAATTAAAGGCTTTATATGCTTTATTATTTTTGATCCAGCAGATGTCGCCCTTAAGTATGGAGGACGAGATCTGACAGAAGTATAAATAAAAAAATAAATGTATAAATAAATACTGGAATAAATAAATAAAAGAATGAATAAATAAATAAATGCATGAATAAATAAATAAAAACTGGTAAATAAATGGGACATAAATAATTAAATGTCTTAAATTTATTTCTACATGTATTTATTTCCACATTTATTTATTTCATATACATAAATAAATGTGGAAATAAATAAATGTGGAAATAAATAAATGTATAAATAAATACATGTAGAAATAAATACATGTAGAAATAAATACATGTAGAAATAAATAAATGTGGAAATAAATAAATGTAGAAATAAATACATGTAGAAATAAATAAATGTAGAAATAAATAAATGTGGAAATAAATAAATGTAGAAATAAATAAATGTGGAAATAAATAAATGTGGAAATAAATACATGTAGAAATAAATAAATGTGGAAATAAATACATGTAGAAATAAATACATGTAGAAATAAATAAATGTGGAAATAAATACATGTAGAAATAAATACATGTAGAAATAAATAAATGTGGAAATAAATACATGTAGAAATAAATAAATGTGGAAATAAATACATGTAGAAATAAATACATGTAGAAATAAATACATGTAGAAATAGCCTGACTGGATTAGGTATCATGTTGCAGTCTGAGTTTGGGGGAATCACCCAGAGGGAGAGAAAAGGTTTTTTTCCTGTGTGATAAAAGTCTTCAACATGCAGTTAGCTCTTTGTTGTGCAGAATCAATTAAAAAAAAGGGGGGAGGGGTTCAACAGTTCCTTGAATTATGAAAAGGTTCATGCACATGTTAGTCTTTATCAGAGGTATTTGTTGTTGGTATTAGAACAACTCTCAGGAATAATTGTGAATATTATTGGAAAGAAAAGCACTCACCCATTTGTATAGAAATCTCTCCGATGGCCCATGTGGCATTGTTGCACACTGATATCAGTTCTGGGTTTAAATTTGTACCCAGTATGGGCATGAAATCAGCTGCAAGAAGGAGAGCAGGTTGAGCTTAGCATCATGCTAACAGCTTGATCTGAAACAGTGTTATTCAGAAGCTAACTTCTCGGTACATACCGATGCACGGTTTGACGTGTTGGAAACAAGCTTTGGTTAGATCTCCCAGCAGAGCGAAAGAACTCTGACGCACTTCTGGCATTTTGTCCTTAAAATGTGGTCGGAGTGAAAAAAAAAAAAACAATGTGAGTGACGTCATCACTTCATGAGACACGTGTGAGGTAGAAGAGTTTTAACAGCTGCTCACCTGCATGCACTGGTACATGAGGGTGAGGATGTTGCTACGGGCAACCAGCTGCTCAATGGTGCCCCCTAAACCCTCTGCGAGTCCGCTGAGCAGGTCCAGAGCCACGATCATGAAGTCTTTGTCCGGCGCCTCGTACTGGTCCGGCTGGGACTGATGAAGCTTCAACAGGGAGATACAGCAGAGTTGAATTAATTAAGCAATGAACCAGAAGAACTTGAAGGCTAGTTTATGATTTGCTCTGGCTGATATGTCTGGGTGGGCCCCTCCCCCCCTTTCAAACAGACTTCTAATGACCTTGCTCTAAACCGGCAAATCACAAACATTCATCCTAGAGGAGTTTAAGTGCCTGAGCAGCATCTTCTCTGAGGCCGATAACAGCTTCAGTACATGAAGGAAACAGGAAAGTAAATCACAAGAGAGTGTGTCTTTATGTTTATCCATTCGAGAGTCCCACACACTCACCATGGCTTGAGCGAGAGTCTTCTGGACCAGGTTGACACAGCGTTGGTACACGGGCTCACAGTAGGGCAGGAAGCCGCTCTGCAGGGCCGTGGCTACAGACGACAGACACTGACGGAGGCAGACAGAGGTCAGAGGTCAGGGGACTGTTTGTAGAAGAACTAGGACTGACACAAGTAGAGCTGTCACTTAAAAAAAAAGACATGTATCCTTTCTTTCGTATAGTTTTGTATATATGTATTTGCTGGTTGTAGTCTGATGTGTGTCTATTGATGTCTTAGTATTTTGCTGTCTTTATTTGTTTTATTTTTGATTGTATTCTGGAGTTGTTGTCCTGACCTTGTCTGTTGTTGTTATTTATATGTCACCAGTTTGTCACTCTATTGCACCTAATAAAACATTTAAATAAAATGACTTGTAATCTGCTTCTACCCTTTCTTACGATAAAATACTCTAAAATAAATCCTTTTGTGTTTTCTAAAAATATTTAAAAAAGACATGTAATGTTTGAACACATTCGACCCCCTGTCGCTGCACAGACACATTTTCTTTAACTTTTCTGTTGCAAAAATGAGCCTTGACAATCCAAAAGGACAGGTATACTTTGTAATATTATTCGGCAGAAACACAAACAGCTTTCGATTTATTCACAATATTTCCTGCTGACAAGAACCCCAGATGTTCAGTCTTAAAACTCATTTATTCAGTCATGGCTTTTATGTAGTGCTTTATATAAATTCAAATCTTAACATTATCGTTTTGTCTTTTTTATCCTACTACAATTTTAAATATTCTTCTCCTATGTATTCATTTTAATATCTTATTGCTTTTATGTGTCGTATTTTATTTTTTTAGTATTCTCCAGACATCCGAGTCTATAAACTCATTTGGGATAGAGTGCAGCTCTCTATTTATTCACAATATCTCCTGCTGACAAGAACACCAGACGTTCTTGGTACACACAACTATTTGTGGGTTTGTAGCGACCCTGTGTCTCTGCTGTCTGCAGAGAGACGAGTCTCCCTCATGTAACTTTGCATCTCATGAATCACGCCTCAGCCAGTTGTTTTTTTCCCCAACATTACTGTCTTCATTTACTGAGGTCAAGAGTGCATGCAATGATCAGGTCACACTGAGAGCGCCCTCTGCTGGGTACAACTGCACACTACTTCAGACGGCCTGATGCGCTGATAGAACTTTCCTCCCTGAATGACAGCCCTAGACATAAGAGACTGAAATAAGAAATGCATGCAAGAGAAACTCACTTCTAATAAAGGGAAGAGGTCTTTGTCTTCATCTTTTAGCTGGTTCCACTTCTGGATCAGCGGGGGCATCAACATCTGGATGTATTCCTACAAATAACACACATTTAATTAGTCTTTTTCCACCGACACAGTTTGAAACTAATGAGCGAGTATGATTATTACAGACGTTTATGCATTCATGCGTACATGTAGACAAATAAAGAGAAGCGCAGGGGATTCAATAATGTCTGTTTTTTATCCTCGGGGCGTCATCGTTTATACTCACTACTTCAAAAGTTAAGCTAAAAGGGCGTGATGATAAAAAAAAGAGGGTGTGATGATAAGTGCTGCATCATATTAACATGCAAATATCAAATGTTGTTGTTCTACATACCGGTTTATTGAGATGGTGACCCACTGAGTCTGCGAGCGTTCCTATGGCGTCGTACAGGATGAGCAGGTTTTTGTGCTGGTACTTGCTGAAAGCGAACACGAGCGTGTCCAGGATGAAGGCCAAGTAGGGCACCAGCTCTGTGCACGCCTCCTCCTCCAAAGTGGCAAAGGCACTGGAGGTGTAGGAGGGATTTAAAAAAAAAGAGGAGAGGAGATGTGCAACTTTAAGAAATCAGGATGCAACTGAAGTTAAAATAGCAGAGACACAAACCACTGTGTCTGTTTGCTGCTGTAAAATCAGAGCTTCATGCTCACCTGCAAGCGGCCTCCTGCACTCGCTTGTTGCTGTCCAGGATGCGTTTGAGCAGCTCCGTCATCAGAGGTTTCAGGTAGGTGTCAGGCGGCTGGCTGACTACCCAGTGTGCATAGCGGCTCAGAGTCCAGCAGGTGATGGAGCGCACCAGAGCCTTCTTATCGGACAAACACTGGACGAGGTGGGGGATGAGCTCGGGCAGGTACGGGATCATACCCTGCATGCAGCCTGGAGGCGGGGACACAGGAAGTGCATTTCTTCAGAGATATATGATGCAAACCAAAACTAAGAACGTATTATCTCGTATAATTTAACCAAAAGACAAAGATCCCTCTGCGCTCAGCTACGTTCAGGAAACATTGCCTTTAGCTTTAGAGACCGGCAGGTTTAATGCCATTTCAGAGGAAGACCAAGTTTGTTTGTTGATGTGAGTTAGGAGAAACTGAAAACGAGATCCACTTTTTGTTTTACTGCCCGATGTACAGCATGCTGACATCGGGGATGTTTTCTTTTTAAAAGAATGTCTTCACGTAATATGACCTGCAGAGAACGGGTCTTTGTAGACCTCTGCATGTTGCAGGCTAAAAGCATTAACATGGAAAAACAGTGGTAGAGTATTACACGATGGTTTAATGAAATGTCTCTGTGCTTGGCTCTGGAAAAGATAACATATACACTTAAAGATAAGATATACACTTAAAGATAAGATATACACTTAAAGATAAGATATACACTTAAAGATAACATATACACTTAAAGACAAACGAGAATTATTTGACGATATATTAATTTTCTTCGAGATAAAGATCTGTCAAATATTTTGAGCTAGGCTGGTAAAGAGTTGGCGATGTCTGTAATTGTGGTCATTTTTGCAGAAACTGGCAGAATATTTGTGATTAAGAAATCATCTATGGCAATGTACTCCATTTGGTTATTTTTATTTAATACGGACAGTAATAATTTTGCAACATTTTGTCATTAAAGTTTTTTTTATTTTTTATTATTATAATATTTTTCTTTTTTCCCCCCTTATTTTATAAATGTGTATATATGTGCATGTGTATATCTTTTTTTTTTTTTTCCTTAGAATTTATTTAATTGGAATTGTGTGTCTTGGAAAAATGTTTAAAACTCAATAAACATATTGTTAAAAAAAAAAAAAATGTCTTCAATTTATGTTGATTTCTTTTGGCTAGACGATTATGAAAAACTTGAGTTGTGTTTTAAAAAATGAATCTTTTGTTATATCAGATTTTTGTTTGTAAAGCCTGGTTAAAAAGACAGAACACGTTGTTTAAGACTGAACTCTGACAGGAGCCGGCAACTTTGTAATGTTATGATTTGTAAATGTAAACCACTGCAACTGAGTTCTTTGGTGTCTCATAAGCCCATGAGGGTCGGGCACTTTGTGTGCATGACACGAAAATAAATGAAATCAAAAATCAAATCAAATCTTCATTTACTACATGTTAGGGCTGCACAAAAAACTGACGCTGGAACATTTATTTTCATGATAAATTTAAAGCTTTCAGTTTGTGTCGACAGTACAAAACAGGGCACATTCCCTCTGAAACAGTCTCATCATTTACCTTCAGCTATGGCCCCCAGCACCAGGATGCCGGACTCTTTGACGACCCACTCCGGATGGAAGAGCAGCTCTTTGAGGAGCGGCAGGAGGTGCAGCAACAGATCGTCCCTGAACACGTTCGCCAACACGTCCAACGCCGCAGCTGAACACTTCCCTGTTGTTTTGTGTGAGAAGACGTGGAGAGGCGTGCATGGACAAACATCACACAGACATGACAGGTAGAGTACACGCACAGACACAAGACGAGTCATCAATACGCTGAGTGTTTCTGGATCTAATCATGGATGAATCAGAGGCTACACGGCGCTGTGCACGGAGGCACTGGACTCACGCAGGTTCCAGTCTGACATAGTGTCATCATCATCATCGAGCTCGTCGTCGTCGTCGTCGTCGTCCTCTATCCCGTCGCCCTCGTGCTGCTGGGCGACTGTGCGGGAGCGATGGAAGCGCGGCCGGATGTCTTGCTCGTTGTCGGGAATGGCTTCGTCTTCCTCGATATCTCCCTGATGACAAAAACGTGGAAAATGAACAGAGAAGTTTTTTTGTCCTTCAGTCTACAATTTTTCTTGAATTAGAACAAAATAAAAGTCTCCTGAAGTTTCCACAGTAATTCATGTGAAAATATACCTTTACAGCTTTTCACAAAACCTCGTTCAAAACCAGCTCATTGTGCTTTAAAAACAAACTCTCATGACCGTCATCTGATTGGCTCCGCTCACTTCAATGGTGTATGACAACAAGCTTAGTGATACTTTATATGTTTAAGTTGTCTGAGTCAGCATAAGAAGCTCTGCCATCTGAATATAAATCATTTCCTTGGTCACAGAATGGAGTTACAAATGCTTTGCTATCCATATCACAGTCAGCGTACACCACGTCTGCTGGAATTTCTCTTGTTGTTTTCAAATCTGGGAAAGCAATGCTTAACCTTAGCTTAGTGGTATTAGCTAGCCTTGTGTCTTCTTATTAAGGAACTAGTCCCCCTTGCAATGACATGATTAACAGCCTGCGATTAATTCCTGGTCAAAAAAGACAACCCCTGCGGCAACAGTAAGCGACAACCTCAGGAGTCCACTAGAGGCTGGCTGCTAAAGCCAAGGAAAGGAAAAGCCAAATCAAAGCCCATTTTAACATGTGCAATATTTGGGGCGTGGCTGAGTTGACTGACAGGTGGGCATAAGTCCCACCTCTGCTCCACCTCTGTGCCCGTTACTAGATTGACTAAAAGTTAGTTGTAGCCAGCATTTCCGCCATCGTTAGGATTCAAATGCGTCTTCAGAAACCAATGCGTGATGTCAATGAGACTCCAGATTATCTGGTCAACAAAAAAACAACAGCTGCAGTTTAATATCACCTGCGGACCAAGATAAAACTGGGCCACCTGATGCAACCACTCCTGAGTTTACGTGAGAGTATTGGGACCTCATCAAAGGAGAAAAGGATTTGGGTTTCAAGGCTTTTTAAAAATAAATGTATTTTCACACCCCGACAGTAACATAAACCACTTAATTGAAGCACATGTCACCCTGAGTCATGGGGCACTTGGGCGTCTTATCCACAAATATTAAGCTATAAAAAAACTGACCTTGAGCAGGATGATGTCAATCTCAGAGTACTTCATCCCGTTGACGAGCACCGGAGTGAGCCTGGAAAAGGAAGCCAGAGGAAGAATGATGAGAACAAAGGGGGCGAGGGAGAGGTGGACGCCCGGCAGCCATCGCTCACATGCGACTCCCGCTGCGGGGCTGCAGTGTAATGTGACAGTTTGGTGACAGATGTTACAGCCGAGGTCAACGGCCACGCCTCTTAATCAGACGTCCTGAGGTGAGGAAGAAGAATATCATCCTAAAGGTGCAAAGGTCATCAACAACTCAGGGACCAAGGTCGCTATGAATCAACAGCTTGTAATATCAGAGCGGGAGAGACGCTTTTTGTGGTGTATTGTGTGTGTGTGTGTGTGTGTGTGTGTGTGTGTGTTCTTACTGTGAAAGGTGTCCACTCAGCACCTCCTTACACACCGGTTGCTCCGCCAGAGTGAGCCAGAACTCGCAGGCCTCTAAGGCGACGTTTTCATCCTGGTCCTGAGTCCTCTGCAGCATGTACTGGGAGGAAATCAAGAGAACTTTTATTGGTTTTTATTCTATATATTTCGATACAACCACATCTGCAATCTGAGAGAAAGACAAAGTACCTCACTGAGACACAAGTCAGTACAAAGAGAGTCATCGAAAACTCCTTAAAGGAAATGTTTCATTTGATGTTTTCTGTGAAAAAATCTCTTGAATTTTTGATTATTTATTCCTTTTTTATTGATTTTTTTTATTTAGCATGATTTTTTTACAAGTAGTGTTGTAGTACTCAGACCTTTTTTGGACTCCGTTTTGAAGGTCTCCTTTTTGTCTCAGAATGAAAAGCATTTTTACTAAGTCTTGTCTCGGTCTCAGACTGGACGGACTCCACCACCACTGATCGTCATTACTGTGATGAGAAGGAAAACACCTTTTTCTAAAAGAACAAATAACTTGACTCGGTTTCGCCCTGCCTTGGTCTCGGTCTCGGTCTTGGTGTGTTCTGGACTAAAACACTATTTAAAAGCATCTATTTTACATATCGCCAGGGCACAGCACTGTATTTGACTTCTCCATGTACCTCTCTGTCCTGTTTCAGTATGTTAGGTGAATCTTTGTTTTTCACTCGAGCTGTTTCTTTTAATCTGTCTGTATTTACATCCCCCGTGTTTTCCTTTATGAATCTGTTTTGTCTCGACGTCTGCTGCAGATCTCATTCCCTTTGAGACAGTAACAAGAAGTTCAAGTTGTAAAAAAAACAGAAACACAGAGTTTGTCTCGTCGTTCTTTTACTTCTTGTCTTTTGAAACTTGAAACTAAACTCGCTGTGAAGTTAAAAGTTGAGCATTAATGTAAAGTAAAACAGTTTTTTTAGCAAGAGGCTAAAGGTCAAAACATCTGTGTGTGAAGTTTCTTGTTCTGAATCCACTCTGATCCTGTATTTGATCATGTCTATAAACTCCTATATTTCAGCCCTGCTCAGAACAGGCTGTTTATGGTGAAACTCATATCAGGATAACTATGTAACTATTGTGCAGCCTTAAGGACTTTTCAGAAAAGACATGGTTGGCGTTACAGATGGTATCTGCAATGGGGCCGTGCTGAGCACAGTGCAAAGTCGCGCTTGTCGTCCCTGCCAATGCGTGTAAGTTAAAACATTTTCATTTTTGGCGCTGCACCCCTGGACGACACCTCGACACGTCCGGTAAGAGGGAAGAACACAACAAATGGAGTTCCTACTTTCTAAGACCTACCAGGACATCTGCAGGACAGCTCTAGTTTAAAAAGACATTTCCGGGAAATGGATAGACATAATATATGAAATATATGTTCTGGAAAGGCTCTCATTTTCCCTCAAAGTCCAGAAGGATAGATTCTACAGGATATGGACCAAATGGACTGAATATGTCAAACCTATCAGACCTGATTTTATTTGACTTATTGGAGTACGTTGGGTGTTATTTTCTTTCATCCGTTAACCTGCTCTGTATTTCATTTTCTTATTTTCTTTCTCTTTCCCCTCCAAGGTGTTCCTGTGTTCTTTTGTAAATAATTTAAATTGAATTAACGTCATGTTACTTGAATATGAAAAAATCTTTGGAAGAGCTAAATTGTTAAATATACTGCGAGCATCGTACCCCCCCCCCCTCTCTTTCTGCAAAGAAAGTGCTCCAATGTTTGAAAGTTTGAGGGACCCTAACCCTTGCAATTATTTTGCCATTATGTATAATTACTATTATGTATAATTATGTGTGAAGAATGTTTTTCCTAAATAAAAATAAAAAAATCCAACAGTTTGGATGTACCAGGTGTGTTTGAAAAAGCAGCAGAAATGTGAGTCTTTATAGAGCTGCAGCTAGCTAATCCTGTCCTGCCCTGAGGATTTCATGAACACACCTTCATCTTCTTTGCTGCTCCTCTCCCCCCCCCCCCGCTCTGCAGCCCAAACCCACAGTAAGCGCCCCTTTAGTTCTCATGTGCAGCACAAAGCAGGAACATGACGTCTGGTGCAGCCGTCCAGCTCAGTCATGTTTTTTTAATATCATATGTGCAACAGTGAAGTTTGATGGAACAGGGGAATGAGCTGTGTTCGGCTTCAGCTAGCCAGAAAACACTCGCTAAAAGCAGCTTTTGACTATTGTTCCATGTCTAAGATTTATCATTGTCTTACCCTACAACAACACATACACATTAACAGCCACCACTCAGCGAGCCTCCAGACTCTCTTACCTCTATGATGTTGTGCATGTGCGGCAGCAGACGGTCCAGACGGACTTCCAGCAGCATGACGAGAGCTCTGCACACGTTCTTCCTCACCTCGGGTTCCTCGTCTGTCGCCAGTGCAAACAGGTTCTACAGAGAAGAGAGGAAAACACGAGTTACATGTTTGCTTTGTGAATCAGAATCAGAATCAGAATCGGGGTTTATTGCCAAGTACATTTACACATACGAGGAATTTGACTTGGTGTGTTGGTGCTAAACATTTAACAAGGAAATAAAGCAGAACTAACAACAACTTAAATAATACAGAATAAGAAGCTATTACAATATATCAAATAGAATTTAAAAATGTAAAATGTAAAAAAATTAAAAATTAAAAATAAATAGAAAATAGAAAATAAAAAATAGAAAATAGAAAATAAAAAACACAAAATGTAAAAAAAGGTGCAATGTAGGAGTTAGATACAATACAGCTATTGTGTATGTAGAAACAATACACAGTAAACTAGAGACGTAAGTACAGAGACCCTGAAGGGACACGGGTTGAATAGTTTTTCAGAATAAGTTTCTGGTGCTCACGAGAAGTTTGACCTGAGCATGAAAATATGCGGACACACAGTTTTCTTGTGAGCAACAAAAAGTGTCTTGTGCGCACACAAAAGCTTCTTGTGCTCACATGATGGTTTATGGTGCACATCTGATACTTTCTAGCAGAGGTGGGACAAAGTCATTGATTTGCAAGTCACAAGTAAGTCTCAAGTTTTGACAGGCAAGTCCCAAATGGAGTCAAAAGTCCTTCACTTTAAAGTCCGAAAGAAGTCATTGGCTCTCTTCATTCAATCATAAAAAAATAATTCAAAGTGAAGAGTGAAACCTGAGCGGCACTTCAACATTTTAATCTCATCCAGTTTGTCTATGTGGAGCAGCCGAGCGGCTTGATGAAGAAAAGCTGGGAGGCAAACGGTCAAGAGGGCGGTAACTAGCTTTACTGAAGGTGAGAGGTGAAGACCTGAGGAGGGTTTTTCTTAATGGGGATAGACAGACTAACCTCCAGACAGCACGTGTGTGTTATGTGTGTGTGTGTGTGTGTGTGTGTGTGTGTGTGTGTGTGTGTGTGTGTTATGTCTCTCTTTGTGTCAAACTCAATGAAGTAGACTTGCCTCGATGAACGGGTCGATGTGCAGCATGAGAGCCTGAGTCCTGCTGATGATGAACTGATTGACGCAGGCGATGGCATGAGACCTGGAACACAAGAAGCAACCAACTTAAGATCCACAAACATGCTGTCCTATGAAAGCAGCGCCGCTCGTCTTTACAGATTTAACCTAAAAAACAAACTGTTTGTACAATTCTACGACTCTTAGGGACCCGTTCACACATGCATGTCATTTTTTTTAGATGCGAGCTGAATGTGTGAACGCAAACAGGACAATTTTTTTAACCTCGGCTTTATCCAGACCCGAGTCGAATTCCAACAAGAAGCCAATGAGGGTGTCCAAGGAAACCGTCTCGCTGCGAGGGACATGTGTGACTTAGAAACACAAAAAAAGTGGAAATTTGAAGTGCGGCATGTCCTGAAATCTTCCAGAAAATGTTCAGGAGTGCATGTGTGAAAATGGCTTTGGTGTCGTGTAACTGAAGATGTTCTGCATGAAACATCCTCATTAGTAGATGATTAATTCATGAGTCAAGATATGCTCCAGATAGAAAGGCTTGAATTATAGGGGGGCGGGGTTTATATAATGTATACGGCCTATATTTCCACTTTACGTTTGATAGGTTATCATTCTTTTATCTGCAGGGTCTCACCTGATGGTAAACTAAATACCACAGATCATTTTTATGTTAATATGATGACAGTATTCATAAACAACTTGCTGTGCGAGGCATGAATAAAGGGGTTAACTTCACTTTAATCCTCGTACCTGATCTTAGGACTGCTGTGTTTGAAAAACTGTAAGAACTTGGGGATCATGATGTTGAGCGGCCGGTCCAGCATGTCGCTGTCCAGGATCTCAGCGGAGTCCTCGCAGATCTTCTGAAGGGCGCCAAACGCTCCCTGAGACACAAAAGAAAGAAAAAAAACAGAGAGTATAAGATGATGCCGACTGTCAGGGGAGTAATAGATAGATAGATACTTTATTGATCCCGAGAGAAATTCAAAGCATCCAGTAGCAGGTTACAAAGACATGACATGAAACATTTGTTACAAATTAACCACAAAACCGACGCCCGAAAAAAAGATTTAAAGAATACCCCTAGATGAATCAAACTTAAACTGTGCATTTAAAAATAGACGTATACAAGAAATGTACATAACCCGTGCAGGGATAAAAATATATGTGAGATTTAAACAAGAACCTAAAAACAGTTGAGGAAAAATAAAATCTGTAATTATTAGACCTGAATATAAAAAATAAAAAAAGTGTTGACCTTCTGAAGTTGTGTTGTTTATATATGTACAGCAATGTTTAAAAAGAAGATTATCAAAAAACAGACATTAAATATCAGTCATAAGTGCAATAATTGGCTTCACTTTTGTACAATGAGAGGTGGTGGAGAGGTGTCATCCATCTTTATATATAAAGGCAAAGGCCGAAACTACTAACTGCTTACACTGGTTTATAACCCAGATCACTGTGACACTGTAATCAAATATAACAATCATAGTGTCATTTTAGGAGGGATGGGTTCTCAGTGTGTTTCTATAGTGTGGAGGAGGAAGTGGAATTTATTTTTCTGTAATTGTCGAATCACATTCATGCAATTCACTCTCAGTTCTCATATTTTAAAGGTTCTGCAGTAAACAAAATATAATAATGTGTTTACATGGAGATCGCTTTGATGAGGGATTTTGTTCTGGTGGTGTGTCAGAGCTCAAAAGTGTGTTCATCCATGATCTACACAATGAGACTCATCCACCTCTGCTCCAATAACCTTCAAACGGCTGGCAAGCAGACACACACACACACACAGACGCAGACACACACACACACTTTCTTAATACTGGCTGCTCAAGTGATGGTTAGTATGCATGTTCACAATACGCTGCAGACTTCACTGTCTCTCTCTCTCTCTCTCTCAAAAAGAAAAAAAGAAAAAACGCAGTCTGGGAAGCAGATTACAACAGCTCGGCGGCACTGACACCGACGGTTGTCTGAAATGTGTTGCCATGGAAACCGGTACCGTGTCGGCATTCCTCTGAGATGACAGATAGAGAATGGTTCTCAAAAAAATATGGAGAAGCTGAAGAGGATGGGGGGGAGGGGGGAGGGGGGGGGGGAGACGAGGAGAAGGGGAGAGAAAGGATGAGACTGTGTCAAGGTCAGAAACAGGAAGAGACAAAGAGACGCCAAGGTTGATCAAGACTTTTCCATCATTAGAACAAAGACAAACACTGTTTCTCACCTCGAGGGGAGTAAAAATGAACGAGGAAAGGGAGACCAGACACACAGAGAGACACTACATGTGATCTACATGTGATCTGATGTGGGGAAGAGTCTCTGCTGTCGAAGGTTTGAAACACAAATAACCAGATTCAAAGATGAACGCAACAACATCAGACTTCTGCTTTGTGTTTAATGCAAAGGCTTCTATCGCAATAACAATAAACTGAAATTATATCAATCACAGAAGAAAGAAGTCCGGTTAATTTGACGTCTGCCCGTTTACTGCGAGAGAAAAGAGGAAGGAGACAAAAACAGCGGTGAAAAGAAGAACGAGGTATGGACACAGATGTGCTTAAAGGTGGAGTCAGTTTCTGGTTTGATGTGCACTCTTAGATGTACCATACCGCCTAAACACTGATAAAGGAACTGTATGGATATACAAGAGGAACTACCTTTTGATATATGAGGACGCAGATTGACCTTACGGAAGAATGCACTAGAGAAACGGGTACAGACTAGAATGAACTAACTCCTAAACCTGACTCCTTCTGTTTTAATGTAATGATGCAAAAATGTGACTCTTTGACCTGTTTTTTGTTTTAGTATGCATTCCTGTACTGTTTTTGTTTTTCATGTGTAAGTCTGTGCTTTTTTGTCCCTTTTCTTTGTGCTGTAGAACACGTGAAAAAAAGATGGAGTCAGTAGAAATGTTTGTTGCAGCTTGTAAATTAAATATTCAAACTGAGACCCCTCCTCCTCGACTCATCGCTACCAGTATCACATTTGTTGTACCTACACTGGAAGCTACCTCTGAATTTTTATATTTGTTGTAATTGAAAAGGCGATAATTTAGCACGTTAGCACAAGCTAACAGCCGCCATTTGACACCTGCTTGTCCAGCAGAAAGCAGACCAACTTGGCGTCCGCGGGTTAGCCAACCCAAAGTTCACACCTCGTGTTTCGCCTCACTATGATTATATTTCCTTCTTTGTCGTTACGTCTGCATCTGTATGCATCGCTGAATTGTTTCCAACTCACATTCACGCTGTCATTGGCTGGAGGAAACACATCAGCTCCCCCGAACAGAAACATCCAGAGTCAACCAAAACAAACCAAAACATGACGATCCAGGCCGAGGTCAACAGGGTCTCTGCAGACAGAGTCACCACCACACATGTACGGAGGACCATCAGTCATGATTGAGGAGTGTTCTACAACTGACTTATCAGACGCTTTTATCCAAAGTGACGTACATCAGAGAGTAAGAACAACACAAGCAAGGATCTAGAAAAAAGGGAACAATGTCAGTAAGAGCAAACGATCAGCTTTGAGTCTGATTGGACACACAGGTGCTGACAGGAAGTGACCAGAGGCAAAGTACAACATCGAGGGCAGTTCTTGAGAGCTCTAATCAGTATAGAAACCATCTTATAAGTCGTCGTTATCAAACAAAAACCATCGTCATTACCATCATCATCATCAATAATATGGAGACCATCATCATTAAGTTAGTAGGTATTCATGAAAGAGCTGGGTCTTTAGCTTTTTCTTAAAGGTGCAGAGGGACTCTCTCTTAGGAGTATTAAGTCTATATTTTAGGAAAAAGCTTCTTTCTCTGCCTTTTAAAGTAAAGTGAATGGAAAATAAAAAATAAAACACACTCTCATGACGACAGAAATCGTCATGCCAGGGGCTGTGCTGATTGTTCATCAAAGGTCAAAGGTATCTTTATTGTCCCCACAGGGAAATTTGTTAGCAGCTGGAGACATACAAATACATAAACAACACTAATAAATCATCCAAACATCAAGTGCATAACATGAAACATGAAGCTCAGCAGAGATGCTCCAGCATCACGATAAAAATGATAAAGTGCAATGAGCAAGGAATTACAATTCAACTGCTATTCAACAGACAAACAGCAGCAGGTACAAATGAGACCCGATGCCTTTTAGTCTTCACCTCAGGCCGTCTGTACCGTCTGCCTGAGGGGAGAAGACCAAACTCTGCACAGAGAGGGGGATCAGGGCTCTGCAGGAGAGACGTCGCCTTTCTGACCACCTGTCTGCTGTACAGGTCGCTCAGCTCCACTCGACTCCTCCCTGCAATCTTGCTCGCCACTTTAACCAGGCTACCAAGTCTGTTTTTATTGGCTAGAGCCAGATTACCATACCAGGCAATAATACAAAACATTAAAACGGATTCAATAAAACTTTTATAAAAGAGGGTCATCATCTCAGAGGATTCATTAAAGTCTTTATATCTCACTTAAATGTAGAAATCAAGTATCTCCTCTGAAAATAACTCTGTGAGTCATGACTGTCTACAATGGGTGTAACACCCGAGTCCCACTGTCTGTGATGTTTTCAGAGTTTTCAGAGTCCTATCTTCACTTTGTTTACATCGCCCGGACGGCCGGCTGACTCCTCCCCTCACGTATAAAAGTTGTTTAATTGAGGGACTAGAGAAAAGAAGAATAACATACTGTACTCACTGCTTAACTGTGTTTCTAGATCACGCTCATTTCAGGTAAATTTACATGCAGTGTGAAGATACGAGCAGAATAAAGATCGCTAGCATTAGCATGCTAACACAACAATGCAGCGCAAGTTGTTTTGGTTTCATGCTGGAGCTCAAGGGCGACATCTGCTGGATCAAAAAATCACATATAAAGCCTTTAAAGGAACGCATTTTTCTTATGAAATACAACCTCTGTTGGACCTTTTTTGTGGTAGCAACAGCATGTTGCCCAGCACAGTGCCCAGATATCTCTATACCAGCACCCTTTAATAAGGTTGGCACAGATATTATAATCATGTCCTTTGTCTCTATCAGTAAAAATGTCAATTTTAAGGTGATTTATGAAAGCTAGTTCAGCTCATTGCATGAACACTACAGGTTGGGATCTTGTCTCGCCCTGTTGGGGTTCCACTCCATGATACCCGCTCACTACCTTATCCCTTATGTATCATCGTATGGTGAAGTGCATTACATCATGAGTTATCCTGCTATTCATGAATAATCATGCAGCATTAGATTCAGGCTCTGGAAACACTTCAATAAACTCAACGGTAACGTTGTCATGTGGAAGTGTTTAAGGGCAGGACATCACACCGCTCCCACCGTGGCCATGTCCGTGCGTTAACAGAGAAGGGCACAAAAATGGGAGTGGCCTCCCTTCAAGCATTCCAGCGACGCACCAAGCATCTAAAGAGTAATCCTCCCTCCGAGCCGTGCAGTGGAAGGTCATTAAACTGGAGAATGTAAGTCATGCAGACGACAGCGAGCCGGGGGGAGAGAGAGAGAGAGAGGAGAGCGTGTGTATCCAAGTGAACGGACTCCTGCGGCGGACGTCTGAATAATCTCTCTTTACCGAGGAGCACAGAGGTGACGAGACGTTTTCAAAACATGATTGTTTGACCTGAACTTGACCCTCACAAGCACTTTCCAACAGCCATCTATCAGAACAGTAAAACTGCTCTGAGGGCAATAAGATCTATATAAAGCCATCCACTAACATTATACTTGGCATCCGACACACCTGCTCGTGTCTTTTTTTAGAGCGTGCAGAGAGGGGGGGGGGGGGGACACGGCGGTGCACAGGGGACTATTTCTACTACTGCTAATGCTGCAGATCGAGATGTGAGCGAGGCGGTGAACTGCTGCAGGCTACTTTCTTATATCACAGAAATGCATCGTGTAATGTGCTCTACAGTATGCACAGAAAAGAGAAGCAATATTCCAATTTAAGATAGCATATTTATTAAAGAGGACATATTCTCCCCCCTTCTCCACCTTTTCAAACAGTCCCCCTGTGGTCTAAATGAAACATCTGTGCTGTGCTTTGGTCAAAATATAACATGAATCAAGCACCAGAGGAGGTTTGTGACCCTGTATAAACCAGCTCTCTCAGAACGCTCCGTTTTGGTGTGTGTGTCTCTTTAAATATAATGACCCCCCCCCCCCTTCCTGGTAGACATCACTCCTCTGTAGCGACCTGCGCAAAAGTTTTGTTCTAGGCTGGGGGTGGAGTCCATGGGTGGAGATACCAGGGGAGGGGAGGAGTTTTTTGTTTTTTTACCAGAATCCCACTGTGACATCACAAGGAGAGCACATTTGAAACGGAGCATTTTTCTCTGTGTTGTAAGACTTATGCAGACCACAAACAAAGGACTGTATGGTTTATTTCACATGTTGTGGGTCAGGTCATCCAGATATATGTTCAGAAACACTGCACAAGTGGATTTTTCAAAATACTGTATGTCCCCTTTAAATCTATTTAAAGCATCTGCAGGCATTACCTCAATGGGAGACACATTTGTGCATCATGTTGCACAGATAAACGTGTAAAAGGACGACACAGGAGACGTGCAGACTGATCAAAAACCCGATGCCAACACGTGTGTGTGTGACACTGCTTCACTACGAAGTGCACACAGCTCAGAGACTCCACGGTGGCAGCCACCAAATGTTCCCTAAAAATAGAAAATCTAAATAAATGTGGCAGTATTCATGTCAGTTATTTAAGGGTCTCTGTGATATTTAATTCTTAAATGTGTATCGGCTTGTCATGGATACTTTGAAGTCTCCATTTAATTAACACGGCCCGCTGAAAGGAGCAGCGCCAGCTTTTTATTCACCTGCAGAAAACGTTCAATATCAACTTTTCTGAATGCATGTTTTTAAGGAAGAAATGCAAAAAGAACTCTGAAATATCAACGACGATATCCATCATTGCACTACGGTCACTTCATTCATTTCAGTATTTACCTTTTATAGTTATATTGTATATATTAGTTCTGTTGTTCCATTATTCACCTTATAACTTATATTTAGTATTTGACTACCTGCACATAGCTCTGTATATATATATATATGTTTATTTCTCGTTTACTGCACATAGTTCTGTTTACATCTGTTAGTCCGATCACTGTCCACTTATACCTACTCCTTTATATTTTGTATTTTTAAGTTTAAGCTTTAAGTTGTATTTAAATTCACACTTTATATTTAGGTTAAAATGTTTCATCTACTTGTTGTTAATTTACTGCTCTGTGTGCCTTTGAATTGACCTCCGGGGACAAATAAAGTTTTTTGAATTGAATAGGTCAAATTCAGTGTTACACTGAGACTGTGTCCTGACAGCAAGCGAGCGTTGGATATCGCGTCGTATCGCTTACACTCACCGACAACAATGAATGAATTGATTCTGGCTGCAGCTGCAGTAAAAAACACACATGAAAGAGCTTTCCTTTCAGATAAGAACCCTGATGAGAAGTGATCTATCAACCTGAGGCCAAAGTCTCACATGCAAAACCACAAAGGACCAAAGAAACAAAAAATGTTCAAACACCTCATTGATTTGATATTTTTTTTTAAATGTCTACAGAACTTTTAAATCAACTTTTCTCCCAAACGATCCATGCAGAATAAAATCCAAGGTGCAGGAAATGTTTTTTAAATATATGTTTTGCACCTTTAAGCAAAAGATTACACTTTTTTTTCATCCAGCACCAACTTCCCCATCGTCCACATCAGGCGCTAAGGAGCTTTTCCAGCCGCCCAAGCTGCTTTAAAAAAAAATCATAGCGCGTCTTATGAGGGGCGTTTGGTGGCTGTTCACCGCTAAGCCTTGTACACACACATGAACTTGGAGATCCTCTGCAGTAAATAGCTGACCTAAATCTCAGCTTCTGAATGAGCTGAGAGAGAGAGAGAGAGAGAGAGAGAGAGAGAGAGAGAGAGAGAGAGAGAGAGCGTTTCTGTCACACCTTTTCCTTTAATTTTCAGAGGGGTAGAGCTCCGTGAAGAAAAGAGAAATATCACATGATCGTTCCTGCAGCGAGCTCTGCTGATGAGTAATCCTAACAGGATACATTTCAAATGCCCTTCAACACAGCTGAATTTAACATGCCCGCTTCATCTGTGCAGGTTCTCCAATGTAATGGATCTGCTTCTGCTAGAGCGCCGGATGTCTCAGGGGAACAATCTTTAACAACCGTGGAGTCCAAACGAGCCGGCCTAAATACGACCCTGTGGCCAGTGAGGTTAGCACAACTAGCTACAACGTGTTTTAAAATGACACACAATGTCTGGTATTCTAAGGATCGTAATCGAAAAGTAGCGTCGCTTTTTGAACCCAAAGCAGCTGTGGTCCAATCAGATTCACAGGTCAGCAAAATCCTGACGTTTCTCAAGTCCTTTCGGCGTCTCATGAAGACGCAAAATGTCACGTTTATGTCTCGTACAGCAGAGGAGGTGACAGTGTGTTTGACATTCTGCAGGAGTTTGCTTTTCATTTTTGGGGTGATCAAAACGATAAATTTGCAAATATTTGGGGGGTAATGGTATCGAAACAAAAAGCCTTTTTTCAAAGTGGAATTCCACCAGAAAGCGCCGCCGCCATTACCCCGTTAATATGGACTCCTTAATGGTTTAATATTGGTGTGAAGTCTCTGAGTTTACATTGTGTTGCTCATGCAGAGGCACAAGAGAGCACAGCGGGAGCTCCACATACACACACAGTCGGACAAGCAGTGTTTTTCCTATATGCATCTAGCAGCTGATTTTTTTTTAAGTTTCAAAATAAATTATTCATTTTCTTTGGTAAAATTCTGACTCTCTCTCTCTCGTCTTTTGCCATTACTCACGAGCCGGGGTTATGACAATAGGGTGGTTGTTGGTTGATTATTTTGTCCAAAAAAATGTCAATAATCATATTAATGACAAGAATCTTTTTTAAATTGTTCCACTTCACCACCGCTGCTACAACTCCAACCTATAGGAAACACTGGACAATCACTCACACACACACAACGCTCTGTTCTCCCCTGATCTCATCTCGTCCCTGTAACCCCTCTGTAACTACCTCTGGAGGCGTAATGTGGGGATCACTACGTCCCCTGATTACGCCTCCACGACATTCAGATTGAAGGCGAGACGTCACAGCGATGTAAATATCTCAACCTTGAAACGGCAGTCTGAATAAATCTAAGTATTATTATAGTTTTACTTGTACAAGTATATCAACAACCAAAGAAAAGACTCTTTAAAGGCTTTATATGTGATTTTTTGATCCAGCAGATGTCGCCCTTGAGCTCCAGCATGAAACCAAAACAACTCGCGGTGCATTGTTGTGTTAGCATGCTAATGCTAGCGATCTTTATTCTGCTCGTATCTTCACACTGCATGTAAATTTACCTGAAATGAGCGTGATCTAGAAACACAGTTAAGCAGTGAGTACAGTATGTTATTCTTCTTTTCTCTAGTCCCTCAATTAAACAACTTTTATACACGAGGGGAGGAGTCAGCCGGCCATCCTGGCGATGTAAACAAAGTGAAGATAGGACTCTGAAAACTCTGAAAACATCACAGACAGTGGGACTCGGGTGTTACACCCATTGTAGACAGTCATGACTCACAGAGTTATTTTCAGAGGATATACTTGATTTATATTATATTTAAGTGTGAAAAATCACATAGAAAGCCTTTAATTGCACATTAAATTTGGGTGCTGAAATGTTTCCAATGTATTTGTGCACTTCAGAAAGTGTACAGGAGTTGGCCTGCATTTTTATGGGGTAATAAAAAAAACAGGTAATTACTTTTTCTTTGCCCAGGAAGACTCGTATTTTTGTTTCTGTGGTTTTGAAACAGATATTAAGTATAAATATATTTTTATTTGTACTAGAATAAAATAGAAGCTTAAAATTATGGTATTGTGACAGCACTGGTTGCCAGATCAGACAATCCAACATCCCCCCTTTCAGGCGACTTTTAAAAATACCATGCAGTGTAAAGACTGTTTTGGCTGATTTGCATATCTTGTTATGAAAGCTATTCTCGGAGATGATGCGAGCCAAGTCAGAAAACGAGGTCATAATGGTGTTTAGGGAAAAAGGATCGAGAGAGAGAGAGAGCGAGGGGGGGGGGGGGGAGAGAGAGAGAATAACTGACTGACTCCACGTTGAATAAGCTGCGGACTGTTGCTGCCGCTCCAGCTGTGAGGCGGCCTTCAGCTCATCTGGCCAGCAGGACGACGTCCAGCTGCTGCTTTATGGTTTCTCTCTCTCTCTCTCACTCCCTCTCTCTCTCGCTCTCTCTCTCACTCCCTCTCGCTCTCTCGCCCACCCTCTCTCTCTCTCTCACTCCCTCTTTCTCTCTCCCTCTCTCTCTCTCTTTCTCTCTCTCTCTCTCGCCCTCTCTCTCCCTCTCTCTCGCCCTCTCTATTGCTCTCTCTGTCTCTCTCTCTCTCTCTCTCCCTCCCTCTCGCTCTCTCACTCCCTCTTTCTCTCTCCCTCTCTCTCTCTCTTTCTCTCTCTCTCTCTCGCCCTCTCTCTCCCTCTCTCTCGCCCTCTCTATTGCTCTCTCTGTCTCTCTCTCTCTCTCCCTCCCTCTCTATCGCTCTCTCTCTCCCTCTCTCTCTCTCTCTCCCCCCCCCACAGTAAGTAGATAAACAAATAAATAAACCAGTGTGCTGCCAGCGCTGTGTGTTCCCACATGTTTACTTACACCACAGTAAGTGTGTGAGTGACATACGATGAGCACAAATCTGCACACACATAATCCCTCTCTCCGTCGCGCTCAAACACACAACTTCACCAAAAGCTGCTGCGTAAATCTGACTCCTGATGAGCTCATTGTGCGACGCAAATCAACACGAGAATCAGAGAAGAGGAAGAAAATCTGTCTGAGTGAAGCCAAAAAGATGAAGCAAGAGATACATGCTTATGTCAGCTGCACTTTATTCCATGTTTAGAGTCTTCTGTTTGCTGATTCAGCTGGTTGGGGGAGACTCGTATCATGCCCCACATGTTTCATTTTTTAGGATTTGAATGTGAGCAACTCCTTACTGGTCCCTCTCAGATGCATTCTTAATGCTTATTCTGTCAAGTGTTTAATTTTTTTGCAGCTTTCAAATTCTATCTAATGTTTTACCATGAATACCAAATGTTCATTTTCTTGCTTGAATATGAGTATTCATCATTCATCTGTTTCTAGTGAGTCAGTATAAAATAATAATAGGTGACACAGAGATACCAGGATTACTACGTTTCTAACGTTTCTTCCTCTGCAACAGAAAAGCACTCCTGTCTTTTTTGGCATCATCATCATCATCCTCCTCCTCCTCATCATCAGCAGGAGCAGCAGTGTGTAACAAAACATGACAAAGACTCTCCCACACTGCAGGAAACATAATCGCCTGTGTCATCCTCACCTCACACGTGTTGTAGTCCTCAGAATCCAGCAGCTGGCAGAGTTTAGGCAGCAGCTCGGGCCAGTTCTGTAGCTCTCCTTTGGAGGCGATGGTGGTGATGAGGATACCTGTGTGTGAAGGGTTAAAGGTTAGAGACACCAGTGTGACAAAACAACCGAGAGCTCGACGTAATATAGATGGAAAAGAAATCTCTGAGCATGAGAGAGAATAAATCTGATTCAGACTTTCTGCTTCTCTGTTTTTATTGCTCGGGATTTCTGCTTTTTCCCGTTCAGGGTTGCGGTGCACTGGAGCTGATCCCAGCTGTCACTGGGCGAGAGGCGGGGTTACACCCTGGACTGTCAATCACAGGGCTGACATTTAGAGACAGACAACCAGCAACACTCACATTCACACCTACGGACGATGTAGAGTCACCAGTTAATCTAACAAGCATGTCTTTGGACTGTGGGAGGAAGACGGAGAGAACCCACTCTTTCCTTAAAGGCTTAATATGTGATTTTTCACACTTAAATATAATATAAATCAAGTATCTCCTCTGAAAATAACTCTGTGAGTCATGACTGTCTACAATGGGTGTAACACCTGAGTCCCACTGTCTGTGATGTTTTCAGAGTTTTCAGAGTCCTATCTTCAGTTTGTTTACATCGCCCGGACGGCCGGCTGACTCCTCCCCTCACGTATAAAAGTTGTTTAATTGAGGGACTAGAGAAAAGAAGAATAACATACTGTACTCACTGCTTAACTGTGTTTCTAGATCACACTCATTTCAGGTAAATTTACATGCAGTGTGAAGATACGAGCAGAATAAAGGTCGCTAGCATTAGCATGCTAACACAACAATGCAGCGCAAGTTGTTTTGGTTTCATGCTGGTGCTCAAGGGCGACATCTGCTGGATCAAAAAATCACATATAAAGCCTTTAAACCAGAAGAGGGCGCTATCTGCTGAAAGATTATGCATTGTTTGATTAGTAACTAGACGACCTCACATTTACAAAATATGACTTTCAATCTATTTATAAAGACAAATAAGGAAAAGGGATTCTTTGCATTTGAGTTGTCGGAGAGATAAGAGCGTGCTGCAGACGACGCAGGGAGGAATGTTAACTCTGGAGTCACGGTGGGTGAAGAACCTGATCACAGAGCAAAAGTATAATGCAAATTGGATGACTGAATATTAATTTTAAATTTAGGTCAAATAATGCACCTATATTCTGAAAATGAAAACGTTTCTGTTCCTGCATTTTCATTTTAAAATTAGCAATTTCATTTGAATTATGATACAAATTTATCGGGGCATTTTTTTTAAATGAAAAAACATTTTTCATTTTCTTCTTCATTTTAATTTAGTCAAAGAATGTGCATTTTTGAATTTGAAAACTAAAATGCAAATTAGATAAATCAATCATAATTTTATGTTTGAGTCAGATAATACACTCATATTCTGAAAATTAAAAAGCATTTCTATTAATTAATTTTCATTTTCAAATTATCTTTATCATTTGAATTCTGATCACTAGTTGCTTCCATACACGAGTACTGATATGTCTGGAATACTAGTTAAGGTCATGTTCATGCTTCTATGTTGTGTTTGAAGCCTGTCTCGAGTGGACTGATGCATTTAATGCAAAAGTTTTATTCCTGTTATACAGAAAAGTAATAAACTCGACCTCCAGAGACTCCATCTAAGGATTCATACACAACAGATTCAACGTTCAATAACAGCCAGAGCTACATATATTTTTAATTTCCTTTGTGTATTCGCGTTCTTTTAATCTGCTTCGTCTTATTGCGAGAGTTGTTTTTTTTTTTTTCCGACGAGTAAACAAATCTTAGAAAGTACGTCAAAGCATCCGTCGGACCCAGAGGTATGAAACGTACCAACAGTGGCCCGGATGAGGGGCGACGAGTCTCCGATGTTTTGGAGGCACTCGCTCTTGATGAACTCAGACACGCCGTTAGGGAAGTTCTGATAGTGGGCTTTCACATTGTTCTTCAGGATCAATCCGCTCAGGGACCGCGTCGGTTCATCTGCGGGGGCGGAGAGAGGGAGAGAGAGAGAGGAAAAACAAAACAGGAATAAAAAAGGTAAAAAAGACTTTTAAGCTGAGGACAAATTTACTGCAAGAGACAAGAAACACAAAAGCAGATGTTTACTTTAACTAAGAAGAAGCTAAAAAATAAATGTTGCAAAAACTTGTCCTCCTTCTAACTTTAGATTCTGCTCCTGAATGCTCTGGATTTGTTTGGACCAGAGCAGGTTTGAAGGCGCCCTCACACGGTCGTTTTGGACGCCCCTCGGTTTGCCAGATATGAGAGCAGTTATCAGGTCAACAGGTGTTGCAGCGATGGAAGCGGGTCAAGAGAAGTGGTTCAGATAGAAGTGATTGTACCCGACCTAAAAAGCCTCTGCATGTTTCTAATAAGCTCCACGAGCAGAAACGTGCTCAAACTAGGATCAATATTGGAGATGCTTTTGAAAAATGGAGAGAGGTTAGAACACAGAAAGGTTTACAGACCCATGCAGAGCTGGATAAACACTGAAGCTTCAGAGTCCACCACATGGTGACCTGTGTGAGCATGGACTCTAGAGAGGAGGGGGGGGGAGACAGCTCTCTACAATAATTTGAATTTGGACTGCAGTACCCATTTTAAGCACTAGGTGTCAGAGTTACATACTGCTCCTTTAATTGCAATTTCGGCTTGTTATAGGGCACCAAAAAAATACTTTATGTGAAAGAAGCCACGCCCTCTCACTCCCATCTTTATATTTTAACTAGAGGATGGATGCCTGGGTATAAAGGCCGTGATTCAAGATCCTCTTGATGCAGTCAGAGGAAGCTAAAAAGCTACCCTCAGATTAATTGGTGCCAATTTAGCGGCCAATTTTTTGTATTCAGGAGAAGCATGTCGAACAGCAGAAAGACATGTTTGTTCATCACACCTCACATCACCTTCCCAGTATCTATCAGTGTTATCACATATTTTTCCTCATAGCGTGCAGCTCTAATCTGTTTCCTAAAATGTTTTAACATCACCCATAATATCAGCCACCCCCCCCCCCTCAGAGGTTCAAGCCCAAGAGTCGAGAGTTGCCAAGAATTAGGGTTTAAAATTAGAGTGACCCATATTCTGAGTGCCACATCATCTGTGGTTGAAGATGGCATCGGGTCAGCCGAGTCACGGCCGACACAGACCTATGTTGACATGCCTGACGGTCACACCGTCGGCTACCACCAGGTGCTTTAAGAAAAACAGAGCAGGTAAAGAGACAAACGGACACAGACAGGCAGGCGGAGCGCTCACCTTCTGATTTTAACTTTGTCAAAACAAATATCAGGTAGTTGTTGAAGTCTGGGAACTGGTTCAGCTGCTCCAGTCTCTGTGGAAAAAGCGGTTGAGGAAGACAACTGTGCACTCAGCATGTTAAAAAAAACATTTAAAGCATATTTACGCTGCAATCTTTTTACAGCAAACACTTCCATGTGAGTATATAGATGCAGGTTTAGTGTGACCGTGTAACAGCATGTGTGTGTGCGGAGGTCAGCGAGGTCGTAAATATGTCATATGACGAGGCTTACTCCAGTGCGTCTGCAGCCAGATGGTGTGTTTACGGGCCCGTCTATGAGTTAATGATGCAGTGCATACGACGCGTTACATAAGCGAACTCTTTGAGGCTCAGCGTGCGGCCGGATAGAAAGCATACGGAGCAGCAGCGTGGAGCCGTGGATCACAACTGTTCTCTGTTGCTGAAGTACGAGGTGACTTCTGTTTTAACACTGAGGAGTTGATCTGACAGTGCAGGAGCGAGACGAGAGACTCAGAAGGGACGGACCATTTGACACCACTCTCACTTCGTTTATCTGATTTTAGTTCAGATTCAACACTAATGCGTCCTCTTGTTTACATTTCATTTACAGACAGATATGAGGATATGTGATTCCTTTAGAGGAATACTAAAAGGATGAGGAAACTTTTATATCACAATTAAAACAACATTAGTATAACAAGAAACTAAATCTGCTCCATAGTGATACAACTATCAGGAATGACTCAAACGGGCATAAACAGAAAGCTAGAAACATGATTTTATAACCCTTATAGAGGAGGGATATTTTTTTTAATCTATATTGTGATATCTATCTATTTTTTGTACATTTTTTTTTTTTTTTTTTTTCACTTTTTGTTTGCAATCTTTGCTCTTTGCTGCTCTAACACTGTAAATTTCCCCGTTTTGGGATAAATAAAGGATTATCTTATCTTATATCCGTTATTGGTAAACACTTAAATCTAATTGTATGATTTATGGGGCGTCGTCGTCTCTCAACCTGAAGGTCAGGGGTTCGATCCCCTGCTCCTGCAGCCACATGTCCAATGTGTCCTTGGGCAAGACACTTAACCCCATGTTGCTCCCGCTGCTTTGTTGGTGGTGTATGAATGGATGAGTTAATACTGATGGACTCTATACTCAGCAGTCTCTACCATCAGTGTGTGAATGTGTAGGTGCGACCTGCGGTGTAAAAGAGCTTTGAGTAGTCAGAAGACGAGAAAAGAAATAAACAAGCTGGAGTCCATTTAGCATGAATCCATAAGGGGGAGGAAAGAACAGGTATTGGTACTTCAGAATCTGAACCAGCTTTATGGGCCAGGTATGTTTGCAGTTTGAGTTTTGCTCTCTTATGTCCAAGCATTTTAAAATTAAATTAACTAATAAATACCTTCCTGCATAACACAATAATGCAGTGCTGAGGAGCGCAGCAGATGCTAAAATACACATTCTGGTCAATTATGTTACTATGGCAACAGATGGGTGGGTTCATTTAAAAGAGGTATTTTACTGTATTTAAAATGTATTCACATATTAGTTCAACATTTTTTATTTAAAGGAAGAATGAGCCACTTTGTTTTTTGATCCAGTAGATGTCGCACTTGAGCACCAGCATGAAAACCAAAACCAGTAAACACGATGTAAACACGGCGCTGACAACAACAACAGCCAGCGGGACTCGAGCTTCTCACTCACTGTAGGCAGAAGTCATGATGACTCAGAGACACATTTACACAGGAGAGACTGGATTTCTGCTGTTTGTATTTAAAATGTCGCACATTCTTCCTTTAAAGATTTGTTGATTTCTGCCATGTTGCTGGTTTTTGTATCAACATGTTCACCGTCTTGTCATCATCTTTACGGCCTGTCGATTGAGGGGACGTAGTTTCACATTTTGTACCAGCGATCATGGTGTAAAAATAATATCATGTTTATCTAAAAGCTCATTAAATACTCAACAGTGCAGCTCGTTTAGGAGATTAGGTTGAGGATGATGTACTACAATGTTGATGCATGAACTCACTGCTGTTAACTTAATTATTATTTCCACCGGAGCGTCATCTGGGTTTCCCACGCTTGTCTGAAGGACATTTTCAGCACTACGTCATTATTTTATTTGATCATTAATATCATTTAGTCCTTTTGAGAAACTCTGATGTGAAATTAGGAGAAGGTTTTCAATCATGCATGTAGCATGTTTAGCTTAAGGGAGATAAAAACACTAACTAGGTGTACTGTCAAATACTGCTACCATGCAACTCTGTGCAAGACAGGGAACATTATTTTTGTCCATCGATATTATGCTTCCTACTAAAATCTAAATCAAAGGTTTTAATCATAAAGTCCCAAAGCATGCATCCAATTTTCTTACTCCCAATGACAGTAGGAAACCTCCCTCAAGGGGCCCCATAACCAAAGCTTGTCAATGAATGTCACCGAAGAAAATTGTAGAGGACTTAGCTGTCTATGTGAGATAAAAAAAATAAACACTGGAAGAGGAGAAAGCATCAGCTGGCAGACATAAAGGTTGGAGGGCCCCCCCAGTTGATTTCAGACTAGGGCCCCGACAGACTCTAGAATCGCCACTGGGGCCTCTCCGTTTCTCGCTATGGTTGCATTTTTCGACAGGGCAGCACATCTCTGCAGAACACCTGCCTGCGTAACCTGCTTCTCCTAACGGTGCCCACCTAGGCTAGTGTTAGCAGGGAGCTAGCCTGTTGAGTCGACGTGATTATTACCAAAGAATAACAAGTTAATTAACGTGTATTAACAACATGAGTAAGGATACTTGCTGCACGGATCTTTGCGTGGACGTATCCGGCGACTGAGACTCCTTCAGCAGCTGCAGAATCTGTTGAAGTCCCTGCTCGTCTGGCTTCCACTCACACTCCATCTTGCTGCTGCTGCTGCTGCGAATAAAGAAAAATAACATGTAAGCTCAGGTTGAGGGATTTGACAGCGAACGCCTCACGAATACGTTGCACAGGCGAGAGAACCTGAACGTTACACGATACGGGCAGATACTGTAGTTTCGGATACAAGGAGGCGTTTACCTGTTCTTCCGAGTGTAGCTGTCTTTCTGTTGAGATGTGACCGTCTGTCTGGGGTTTCAGACATGGGCCTGTTACAGCAGGCACATCCGTTTTCGCAACAAGCTTGGGAAGAAAAAAAGCTTCGGGCCATGCAGAGCCGCGTCGCATATATGGGGGCTGCCGCGCCAGCTGACAAGCGGCTGCGCGGTCCTAGTGCGAGACGAGTACTAACCCAAAACATGCTAACAAAACCACATTACCGTCATTAATTCTGATTGTTTTTTACATATACATAATCCGCCACTGCTCTTAGTAAGAGACAGAGTAGATACGAGAGCGAAAATACGATGTGTGATATGACAGAACAGGTTTAGAACAGCTACCGCGATAAATAAACGACACATTTCAGACAGCATGTAAAGGCAACACGGCTCGTGACGTCATCGTTATGTTGGAGACAGTTGATATATAATAAATAAATAATATTTATTTATATTATATTTATTTATAGTTATATATATTTATTTTTTATTATATTTATATTTATATATTATAATATATATTATATATATATTATATTTATATTTATTTATATTATAAAATGAAACATCTGGGCTGTGCTTTGGTCAAAATATAACATGAATCAAGCACCAGAGGAGGTTTGTGAGCCTGTATAAACCAGCTCTCTCAGAACGCTCCGTTTTGGTGTGTGTGTCTCTTTAAATGCAATTAGCCGCCCCCCTGAGTTTTCCCTGTAGACATCACTCCTCTGTAGCGAGAATAAAAATGGCAGACCTGTGCAAAAGTTTTGCTCTGGACTTGAGGTGGAGATACCAGGGGAGGGGAAGTATTTTTTTTACCAGAATCCCACTGTGATGTCACAAGGAGAGCCAATTTGAAACGGAGCATTTTTCTCTGTGTTGTAAGACTTATGCAGACCACAAACAAAGGACTGGATGGGTTTATTTCACATGTTGTGGGTCAGTAGACACTCAGGTTACACAAATATATGTTCAAAAACACTGTAAAAGTAGATTTTTCATAATATGTCCCCTTTAAGAAATACACACACAAACTTATTAGAAGCTGTCTTTAGCAGAAAAATATCACCACGAGTGAAAACCCTTTGCAACTCTCATTTAGTCAACATTAACTGGCAAGAAAGCTCTGCTTAATCCCTTTAAATTTGCTCAGGACCCACCGGGTTACCTCTTGTACATTACATCATAATACAACAAATGTAATGTGATCATGAAGCGTAGTGTACAAGGCAGGCGGACTAAAAAAATAAAAACATTTGAAGGGACACATGGTTGAGTCCACCTTCCCACGTCTGAGTACAACACAGATAATATCACTGAAACTTTGAGGCTTATTTTTGGTCATTTAAGCCAGAAACAGCCATAACACTCTGGGATTTCTCTATAATGGAGGCGATTGATTGATTATACAGCCATCGATGGGCTCCCTGCAGATGGGTGGATGTCACTCAGGCTTCCTCCATTAATATTTACAGTCTATGATTCTGAACTGGGCTGAAACAGAGGGGATTATGGGATGCTAAAATAAGATAAGATAAGATTAACTTAATTGTTTCTCCATTGGGAGAAATTTTGCTGTTACAACAGCTCAAAAAACAAGAATATAATTAGCAAAAAATAGCTAAAAGTAAAAAAACAAACATATTTTACATGAATTAAATAAAGGAAGAAAAAGACAATAGAAATAGATTAATACTAAGTATATACATTATGTACACTTCCAATTGTGGAAAGACAGTTATTATTGGGCAGCTGAGGCTCAGTAGGTAGAGTTGTTGCCTCTCAACCGGAAGGTCAAGGGTTCAATCCCCAGCTGAGCAGCATGTCCGATGTGTCCTTAGGCAAGACACTTAACCCCACGTTGCTCCTGCTGCTTCAGTGGCGGTATATGAATGGATTAGTGTTGTACTTACTCTCTGATGTACGTCACTTTGGATAAAAGCGTCTGCTAAGTGAATTATTAAAAACACACACAGTGTGAAACATTATTGATTTTGAATCACGAGGTGAAGATGCTAATAAAGATAAAGACAAACTTTATTGATCTCCCGTGGGGAAAATTTTTGCATTACAGCAGCTCAAGAAAACATGAATATAATTATTAAAAATAAAAATAGAAGTTAAAAATCTGACATATTGGGGCGCTGGTGGCGCAGTGGTTAGTGTGCGCGCCCCATGTATAGAGGCTGTCGTCTCAAGCGGGCGGCCCGGGTTCACATCCCACCTGTGGCTTCTTTCCCTCATGTCATTCCTCTCTCTCTCTCCCTGATTCCTAACTGTCCTGTCTCTCCATTAAAGGCAGAAAAATAAATCTCTTTAAAAAAATCAAACATATTTACATCAGTTAAATAAAATACAATAACAAAAGGACATTCCACAAGACCCCCTGGTGGCGATACTTGGAGTGACGCCTGTTGGCCTGAATGGCAGGGCCAAAAAGTACTTGTCTAATATCTTATTCACAGCGGCCCTGAAGTGCATCACCATACGCTGGTTGAAACCAGATCCTCCCACTTACAATACATGGATCCAGAAAGTTTGGGACATTTACCAAATGGAACAAATTACATACCAATTAAGACTCCAAAGAGAAACTTTCACAACAAGATGGAGACCTGAACTGGCTTTACTAATGCAATAGAGAGTGTTGTTTAATTTGGGTGCAGACCAAGATCATGCACCATTTTTCCCTTTGGGTTTGACTTCGCACTTGTACTTTGACACGTGATTTCTTTGAGTGGATTAGAATTTATTTCTTTATGATTACAACTTTTATTTATGATTTTCATTTCTCCTCTACTTTTATGAACATTTATTTATGTACTTGTTTGTTTATAGGATAGGATAATACTTTATTGATCCCCAGAGGGGAAATTCAGGCGTTACAGCAGCACAGACAAGAAAGCTCAAAAATACACATTAAACAGAAAAGATAAGATAAATAAAAATAAAAATAAAAACAGGGGGTATATACAAGTACAAAATGAATGATGAAGTTAACTGGGGGGAATTGAGAATTGAGACAGTATTTGCAGAGAATGACAAGATAAAGTGGCAAGTGATGATTAAAGTGACTTGGTATTATAAATAGCAGCAAATAATGTAAACATCAGAGAAGAGAGGCAGTGTTGTACCACAGTAATGCAGAGTGCAGTTATATAATATAATGTAGTATAATATAATATAATATAGTGCAATATGAACAATATAGTGTAATATAATGAAATGTTATATAATATAGACTAGTATAATAATATAATAAAAATATATAGAATGTACAGTATATATGTATATATATAGATGCTAAAGAATAATAATAATAATAATAATACAATAATACAATGATAATAATGAAGCAATACAATAATACAATGATAATAATGAAGCATTTATGTGTATTATTGTGTATATGTATAATCTTTGGAGTGGACATTTTGATTTGTATCTTACTTTTGTAATCTATTTCTGCTGGCTTAATATCCAAATGTAACTATACAGCTGGAAAAAGGAAAATAAATATATAAATATATTTTCCATATTGTACTGTTGTTGATGAGAAAAATTAATAAAAACTAAGTAAAAAAAATACAATAATAGAAAATTAAATAATTATAATAATTACAGGATCAAAATGGATTTTTAGCAATAAACTAACTCACAGTCATGTTTTGAGCTCTGAGATTTATTCAAACTGATTGAAAAGGACGATTACTGTATATGTGACCTTTAAAGGTAATATATGAACTGTAGTGTACACTCCAACACAGTAGGTGGCGGTAATACACCTGCAAGGTGAGTGCCAGGTGCCAACCACCATAAAGCGGAAAAAAAAAAGAAAATGTGTGTTCTTTCTTTCACCGCTAGATGGCGCCAGGCGACAGAAAGGGCTTCGGATCCGCTTTGGACGTCAGATGAAGAAGTAAGCACTACATACAGTACGCTGCTGCCTCTCAGCGTACAGAGCAGCGTTCAGTGGACCAGTCTACCTTTAAAATCCACATTTTTTATCTTATCTTTACGTCTATTTATTTCCTCTACTATCGTTATTATTAGATTTGTTTTCTCCCGGAAGTTCTTTAACCGGAAGCGAAGAAGAAACAGGATTTAAATCATCTGCCTTCACTTTGATTCTTCGCTCATTTTTTTATTTTTATCAAGAGTTATTTTTTATTTTCAGCGTCCTGAGGAAACATGAGCTTCCTTTTGTAAGTTATTATTGTCCTTATGTTGTTTTTACATTCAGTGTTTTACTCTAAAAAAAACATAATAGTGACTCGCCTTTTCATGGCTAGCTAAGCGGCTAGCTGTAGCATAACACGGGCTGCGACTACTTCCTGAACTCACCTCTGAATCTACAATCTGATCAGCGCTGCTTTTTTCACCATTATTGTGTAAAAACAGCGTCTGAGCCGATTGTAGATGATAAATCACTTAAACCTGGATGTGAAATGGATTTGACATTTAAATTATTCGCGACATTAATGTGATATAATAGGTAAGTTATCTGAGAGGTGTTAAACAGCGGACCCGGCTATTTCCTGGTTGATGGGAGCTAATCCTCCCCCCGGTGTGACAGAAGACAAGTTTATTTATGTCGCACATTTCAGCAACAAAGTGCTTCACCACAAGGCATCAAAAGCATCACAACAAAGGGCAGAAACACATATTAAAAGATTTAAATAATCATAAAGAACAATAAAAATAAACAACTCAAACAGAAACTGAAATATAAAAAGAGGGAGATGAAAAATAACATGAGAAGTTAAGTGTAAATCAAACCTGCAGTTTTATGAACTGAACACACCTGTGAGTCTCTAACCTGGACTTACAGGTCTGTCTGAAATATGCATTTATTAATTAATGTAAAATATATTGAAAACTGTGAAAACAAGTCTCTGATTGTGCAGAAATATCCTCCCAGCTTTTCTTCTTCTGAACACAATAATAAACAGGAAGAAGCCTAAGATGTTGTCTTAGATCAGGGGGGGGCAACTGGCGGCCCGGGGGCCACATGCGGCCCTCGTCAACCCTCAATGTGGCCCCCAGGTCAATTTTTATATATCAAAACATGACAAAATCTGCCATGAATTCACGAAAAGCAGAAATATGTGCATAATAATAATTGATCTCTGGTATATGTTGAGTTAAATTTGAGACAAAATTGACTGTTATCGTTTTTTGTATTCTACAATTTGGCCCCCTGGCGGTGAGAATTAAATGAATGTGGCCCTTGCTGTGACTAAAGTTGCCCGTCCCTGGACTAGATGAATGTTTATTTGCAACACAGTAGAAAAATTACATGATGAGAAACAGATTCATTTTAAGAGGTCGCCAGAGTTATTCTACAATTCACTTAGCAGACGCTTTTATCCAAAGCGACGTACATCAGAGAGTAAGAACAACACAAGCAAGGATCTAGAAAAAAGGGAACAATGTCAGTAAGAGCAAACGATCAGCTTTGAGTCTGATTGGACACACAGGTGCTGACAGGAAGTGACCAGAGGCAAAGCACAACATTGAGAGCAGTTCTTGAGAGCTCTAATCAGTATAGAAACCATCTTATAAGTCGTCGTTATCAAACAAAAACCATCGTCATTACCATCATCATCATCAATAATATGGAGACCATCATCATTAAGTTAGTAGGTATTCATGAAAGAGCTGGGTCTTTAGCTTTTTCTTAAAGGTGCAGAGGGACTCTGCAGATCACATGGAGTTTAGAAGTTCATGTTCAGTTATTTAAAGTCAAAGTGGAGTCACAACACCAGACAAAGAAGGTTGGGAACCAAACCCAACATTTTCTTGTATTTTCTGACAATGTTAAAAGCTTAAATGTTTCATGAAATGATTATCAGAAGATAAAGATAAATAGCCAATGACTAGACCTACACCCAGCCCTCCTCTCTTAAAGTTCTTGATTTATGACCAGTCCGTTTTCTGGGCATCTCCAACATACTTAAACTTTGCATTTCAGTTTTCCAGCAGTAGCATCTTAAGCCTCCTCTTAATGTTTACCATCGTGTCTTTCAGGCTCGAGGATGCTGATTCATGTGATTAGCCACAGCTGACGCTTTAATGGTTTAATGCTAAGTTGATTAGAAGCTAGAGGAGAGGTTATGGAGAACATTTTACTGTAAGACCTCGGGTGTTAAACTCTGTTCTGCTACAAAATCTAAAAATATCTCCTGCCCTGTAAGGTGCTCAAAATGTTAAATACTTTTTGTTACCACCACATGTTTTTAAAACGATAGAGCCGATTAATGATCAACAGTATTAAAAAAGTACTGAAGATTTAAGCAACTAAAAATCAGACTCGGCTTTCAAACACTACTTTATATTTTAAATTAAATCACTAATCTGTGGCACACTGAAAACTACTTTACTCTTACTTTATTGTAACAGGTTCACCCAGCATCCACACAGGTGTGTTAAATACAAATGGTTAGTTTTCGTTATGACCCAGAATGATATTAATCGTGATGATTGGTCATGTGATGTTACGCTGGGCGATCCTGAGGAAGCTGCAGGCGAAAAACATGTTGTTTGCTCACAATAAAGTTACAGTAAAGTCATTTTCAGAGTGCAAGGGATTATTGATTTATTTTTCATTGTAAGTTCCTGCAACCGAGTGGCGCCTGAGAGCGTAGGTTGGCTGTGCATGGGGAACCCAGTTTGTCATTTACTACTTTATATTGCGTTTGAGAGCTTACGTAATGACCACATTTCTCCCCAGTATTAATAAAGGATCTCTGATTCTGATTCTGATTCTGAGAACTACATCCATGTCATAAGACATGGAGTGCGTAGGAGAGAAATCAATAAATCAAAAATATCTACCAAAACGTTGCCAAAGTGTTTGTACAATTTGGAAAGCGTGCAGGAGTTTTCATGCAATTCTTTGACCTTTGACAAACAGGAAATGATCTAACATTGGATGCCTATCTTCTATTTATTGTAGTGGTATCGAAAAAGGAAGTTTACAGTTCTGGTAACATGAGATTTCCACTATCAAATCAAATCAATCTAGTAATGTTGGATTTTAATATGTGAATTTGGTTTTGTGTTATGTAAATCTTCTGATTTGAAAAGAGGACTGATTAGAGCAGCATGTCGTGATGATGCTTCTCTGAAATTCCTGTTTAATGGGGCGGTGTGGGATTGTGTACAGCACCTCTCCAAATGGCCTCATTAAAGACACAGAGAGACCCAGTGTTCTGGTCCTTCACTGTGATTCTTCCAAACTCCATCAGCTCAACAAGAGCTCAACTCTTTTGTCAGCTTGTCTTTTAAAAAAAAAAAAAAAAAAAAAAAAAAAGAGAGAGAAAAGATTCTGTCCTGTTTCTAGGAAAAACTCTGAGTTACAAGAACGGGGAACGCAGGATTTGTCACCATCACATCTGACTGATCTTCCTTATTTGTCAACTTGTCTGTTCTTCCTCTTTTTTGAAATATGACTCACAGTGGAAACCGTTCAGCCCGGACGTTCAAGCCCAAGAAGAATATCCCGGAGGGTTCTCATCAGTACGAGTTGTTGAAACATGCCGAGGCTACGCTGGGGAGTGGAAACCTGCGCATGGCTGTCATGTTGCCTGAGGGCGAAGACTTGAATGAATGGGTTGCTGTCAACAGTAAGCTCCAATTTTACCTCCCCCCACCCTTACTACTACACACCCTTCTAGGTTTAGATTCCTGGTAGGCTAACCTCACCTTAACAAGCCTTTTAATGCAAAGAATCGGTCACATTTAGTCTTTCATATTTGCTTTCTCCTCAGCTGTCCTCAGATCTCAAATTGCCCACATGTCAAAAATCAGCCGAGGTAGAACATCAGGGTGTAAGGTATTGGCATCCCCTCTAAAGGCTGTGTCCATTCATGCTGGGAAAACCCCTGTGAATGTTAAATAGACCTTATTGTCTGTGCTGCTGGAGCCTTGTTTGCCTTCCTCTGAATGTAGACAAATGGCCGGTCAGTAAAAGAGTAATGTCCTCTCAAGTCAGAGTGTCCTTCAGGGGTTGGGATGTGCAGTGACTCGGCATATTCACAACTGAACAAAGCTTTAGTTTTAAAACCTTTTATGAGTTTTGGTAAGGATTTGATTTGAAATTAGTTATTTCCCCCTTTGGTTTTTAACTCTCATGCTGCACTTTGAGTCTGATAAAGTGAATCAGAGTTGATTTTGATGGATTATATTACATAGTTGTTCTTTTTTATACATTTTAAAAAGTCTTTCAAACACCAGACACTTAAAGAATAGTGGCTTTATGTGTCTAGTGTTTTTCCACAGTGTTTACAGATAATGTTTACTCAGCAAGTTCACACATGTTTAAGCTTTTTGGAGTGTGCTGGAGAGATAACTTCACCCCCTCGTTGCCGTGGTGATCCTTCTATTTCTATTCATGAAAAGTGTTGTAGAAACAGATGGATGTTTCAGCTTGCACAATAAAGGGAAGTTAGAATGACCTTGTCTTATTACATAACTCATGGCCTTTGTTCTAGTCGAGCTGTCCTTTCTATTGTTGTGCATTTTTGATCGTGATGGTTAGTGACAGTAACGGCGCTTATGACATGCAGCAGGGGTCTTTTGCCAGAACCCAGTGGGGAAGGTTACATGTAGAGGGTAGACTGATACTGGTTCGCTTTCTTTTAAATGAATAATTCTCGTGATCCAGCTGGTTTCTCCTGAGCATCTCTTGATCTTTTGTCGGTGTTTTTCCTCAAATGGACTCCTGCACAAGAAGAGAGAATCACTCTCATGATTCCCCCGCCAGCCTCGATGTCATCTTTTGTTATTGTTTTGATTAAGAGCCCCCTGGTGGCAAAATGTACAAATTGCATGTTGAAGATCAGAAGTTGTTTTTTGTTTTCAGTGCATGTGTGAAAGCATAGTTGGAACTAAAAATCATGGTATCTTGTGTTTTAAAAAGGGTACCTTCAACATCTAACTTAATCGACTTTATCTTCACAAACGTTTGGACTTTGTAAACCTGACCAAACACTAAAAGGGATGTGTTTTCTTCTCTGCGACATCAGCAAATGAAACACCCACAATAACTCTGCCCACGCTTTAAATGGATCTGTCAAACACATGGAAGCAAAACTTGGCTGTTCGCCCTTTCAAAATGAGTGATAACTCAATTTGCAGATAACTGGAGTGTGTCCTGGTCTGCTGCTAGGAAACTTGATGCCAGCTATTTCCGTTGGCACAGATGGTATTTTCTCTCATCTACTCTTCCTTTGAATATGTTGTTTTGTTTTCTTTTTCTCCAGCTGTGGATTTCTTCAACCAGATCAACATGCTGTATGGCACCATCACAGATTTCTGCACAGAGGAGAGCTGTCCAGTCATGTCTGCTGGTCCCAAGTAAGTTTATCACAGTCACACTTGGTCCCCCCTGCTGCTGGGCTCATTAGCTTCTCAGTGGATGCTTTACTTGAAATTATCGCTTAAGGAAAACAGAGCTCATGAGATTTAGATTGAAAGTAATCAGCATTGAAAAGAGAATTCCGGTATTTGTAACAATTAGCCCTATTTTTTAGATATTTGGAGTCTACATGAACAAAAGGATTGCTTCAGCTGGCCGCTGCCAAACAGGCTGTGTGTGCTGCAACTTAATCTACTCTTGGCAAATGCACCCGATCAAAGTACGTCCACTAGAAGTGGCTGTTTTGCCCACCAATGGGCTCTGATTGTTAATAAAACTGTATGCCAGAATTACAGTGAGGGCGTTAAAGTACAGTTTTAACCATAAACGGCTGATTTCATAGCCACCAGATTCCACATTTGGGATGTTTTGGATCATAGATAACCAGTTTAAACACCAAAGTCACACGACAATACAACCCCAACAAGTTTTTTCAGCAGTTTGAAGAACTCACACATCCTCTGGGGTAAAATGACCCCAATGTTTTTTCTGATCAATGGAGACTGGTGGCTGTAAAGAGAGCGTTTCTGGTGAAAAAAAATGGCAACACTCTTAGAGTAATCAAAGCCTCTCGGCGGCAACAACAAGAACTTTTAGTGGACGTTCTGTAACTGGGCACCTTTGCCTGCAGGATTTAGTTGAACCCATCCAGTGCTTTACTTTAACAGCCTCCAAACCACCAAATGTGGGAGGATTTCAGCAGTGATGTGCAACACAATCACTCCCATGAGCACATCCTGCACACATTGTTTGCTCAATGGTCCATTCTCAAAGGCTATTGCCTCCAATTGCATGCTAGGGACCGAAGTCACTGTACTTCCTGTGGTGAACATGGCGGTGACGTGAAAGGGGAGGAGCTAAAAGCACATAAATGGTGGAACGATTTCACCATTGACGAGAGAAAACCTGACGATGAAACTGAAAAGGAAGAGGAGACAAAGAAAAGACAAGACTGTTCAATCAAAAGTGGAAGTCAAGTTGGGATTTGGTTGTGCACAGCGGTCATTTTAGCATGCTTAGTCAACGTTAATCATGTAAAACATTATTTCCCAACTACAGAATTGTGGCTAGTGAAAATGCTGAGTGGCTTGTAATTTCTGGGAAGCCCCTAGCCACAGTGGCAAAAAAGTGAATGCCAAGCCCATGTATGGCGGTCTGCTGGAGAAATCCCCAAACTTTTGTACCTATAAACGGATTCAACCATCTAGAATCTAATGTTTATTTGTTCTGCCTGTAGATACGAGTACCATTGGGCCGATGGGACCAACATCAAGAAGCCCATCAAATGCTCTGCACCCAAGTATATTGATTACCTCATGACCTGGGTGCAGGACCAGCTGGATGACGAGACCCTTTTCCCTTCCAAGATCGGTAGGTGCTGTGTCCGTTATATCAAACCCAATCAGTCACTTTCTCTCTCTCTCTCTCTCTCTCTTTTTTAATGTGTCACTCTGAGGTTTCTATCAGTGCTCTAAAGACGATGACATTTCACATTTCTTCTACATGTGCAATGAAAAGTTGTGTGTGTGTTACTACGAAGAATAAAAACACTGAAGTGAAACTACCATGCAAAACTGATCAAATGTAAATCAACTTGTGGACATTCTCCTTTGTGATTTTGATCACATTTCTGAGCGTGAAATGTGAAGGGAAGTTTGTGTGTCATGTGGAAAAATAAACAGGCGTATTATTAGCGACGCCTTCGGGGGAGATCATCCGACCTATCAGCAGCAAAGCACATGAAAATAATGCGTCTTCGTCGATTTGCATAACCAGTTGTAACATATTCTACAAACACTTCCAGATGATGGTATCATGAATTTACTTTGGTTAACAATGCACAGGCTCATTAAAAGGGAGTTTGCATTTGCATACATGCCAGCAGAGAGCTCAACCTCCCAACCAGCTGAGGCCTGTGCTGTCACAAGTTGAACTCTTATAGAGCTGGAAGGCAGCCAGCTCAAATACTTGTCTTGTTTGTGCCTCAGTACATCTCCATGGAGGGAGCTAATGAATGAAGATGCTCCTCTGCGAAGATCTTTTTTGGGGCCTTTTTGCCTCTATTGGATGGGAGAGAAGAAGAGAGACAGTAAAATGTTTGGAGAAGTGAGTGGGGGGTGACAGGCAGCAAAGTGCTGAGGTCAGATTGGAACCCACAGCTGCTGCTAAGAGGCCTATAGCCTCTGTACGTGGGGCGCTTAGCGTAACCGCTAGGCGCCCCAGGAGTGGTACATTTTCATGCAGCTGCTGAAACAAAACGTCTCATTTACTGCCATTAAAAATCAATCAAAAAACCTGCAGCGTGTCTTTTAATTGGGGATGTTCTTGGAAACTAATTTCAATGCCGATTAAACACAAATTAGAAGTTTTGACTGGTTGACTCGTCCGATTGTAACAGGAAACACTTCTACACAAAACGGCCAAACACAGTGGGTAAATTATGTCAAATTGGTTTGCTGAGTGTACCACCGTCCTTCGGTTCTCCTTGCATGTCCTCATACTTATGCTGAACGTGGTTCCGGTCGAGTGGTTATTTATACGTCTAACCGGACACAGTCTACATACAACAGTCTCCATTTTCTGGATCAAAATGCTGCCAAACTGCTCCTACGAGATCCCCTCCGTCCACTGTGCTGGTTTACATCCAGGCGGTAGAGCATTAATAAAAATATTAATAATAACTTTTTCTGTTGCCAACTAGTGAGGGTTACAACATTTAACCATTTAGTCCTTTAGCTAAATTTAGAACTATATATTTCAGAAATATCTTATCTTGAACTGTGCTGTAGCTTTCTGTGCTCTTTAGCAAGAAGCTGTTAACAAGGTTTCTGTGCCCCATTACGCCAGACTGTTCCCGACTGGGAGGCTGCTTGGAACCAATTATTTGCCCAGATTAGTTTGTTTTGTGAGTGGTATACGCGAGGCCCTGTGAGGTGGTGCGTTCCTCCTCCGGGCACGATAATCTTAATATAAACCAGCAGTATGTTTTGAGCCATTATTTTCATATCATGTAGTTTGTGCATGCTTGAGATTATAGAGAATATCTGTGAAGATTCTCCTTGTGTGTGTGTGTGTGTGATAAATTGTGTAGGATTTAAAAACTGTTCAGGCTTTACTGTGCACTGAGTCACTGGATAACTGCTCCTCATATCTGGAGAGTGGAGAGAGAGCAGCAGTTCTGTTGGAACAACTTCACACCTTTCTAACTACAGATGAAAACAGCGTTACCATGGAGTTGTTCCCTGCCACAGTCCAGACTGTTTGCACTTCCCTGAAATCGTGCCGTGGCCTGCCTGTTAAGATATTTTGAAATCCAGAGAACGTGCTGGAGCTGCTGCTGCCTTCAGTTGCTTTAAGAGTTTTTGGGCTTGTTGGGATGAACAGGGGAAATGGAGAGAGAGAAGGGGAAAAGTCATGCACAGCTTGTTGGATACATTTTTTTGGCTGCTTCTTTTAATTTCAGTTGGTCATTCTTCAAAGTCAACGCCAAATGATTTTTCAAAAGGAATCACTGTCAGGAAACTGATCAAACTTGGAGATAAAATCATTTTGTTCATATTACTTTATGTCGCCATCATCTTAATGGTTTAGTGTCAGGCCATCATCACTCTCTGTCTGTACCATGGACTGTATAAAACATGGACGTAGTAACAGTGACATCACCCATTGGTTTTTGAAAAGGCGTTGTGAATCACAACAATGGTGTTTGCAATATTGGAAATGCTCTCGCCAACTAACCCCTGGCTAATTTAAAAACAGGCTAAGAGTTGGAGATGAGTCGGATCTGAAGCCTCCTGGCAAACTGCTACAACTCGCCAACCTGTCAGTCAAATCAGCCACGCCCCTAATTATGCAAAACTCAATATAACCTCCTAATGCACAAAGAAATTAGCAAAAGAGACCAAAACTGAGTTTGACCCTGTAAACATGTTTATTTCTGCTGTAAAAATAGCCTTTTTAATATGAGTTCTGATCGGGATTTACACATTTTTGGAGCCAGCCTCAAGTGGACAAATGAGGAACTGCAGTTTTTTTGCTCTTCTGCATTGTCTTTATTATTTCTGCTGTAAAAATTGACTTTTAATAGGTTTAATTTTGGGCGTTTTATGCCTTTATTTTTTAAAGATATGCCAGTGGATAGTCAGATATTAGGAGAGGGATTGTAAGCAATGACATGCAGGAAAAGAGCCACAGGTCAGATTCCAACTCTGCCCGCTTTGAGGACTTTAATCTTCCTGCACTGACCACTGACACCGGTTCCCCTCAAAATTGGACATGTTAAGCGCTCTGATGGGGACTGACTTACTTACTTGATCAATTGCACTTCTGCATTGCTTTTATGTTTTTTAAGGCCAATGACATGAACTTTGTCCACAGCCAGAAGGTGTGCTCTCTTGAGCGTCAAACTGGAAACTGGGAAGGTCGTAAACATGATGGGAACTCTCTCAGGAGTTGGAAGCTAACGAACAGTCAACGGCTGCTCTCACTGTGTCCTGCTGAGTGCAGAGCGATAGTTACAACTTTGTTTTCTTCCGTTGTGCACCTGGCATGGCAGCAGTCACACCTCCCTTTTATTATTGAAAGTTCAAAGATTTTGAAGCTGACTGCTAGCTTGTAATGCTAACCAAGCAGCTAACCAGAAACATGATCACTTGGTGTATAAACTTTTCTGTGAAATGTGATTATTACACTTATTGTGGCAAGTTTGTTTTCTTTTTTTGCTCCTTTTCTTGTTTGTGTTTTCAGGATTAGAATTAATCTAAACAGCATGCTTGTACTTTTGTAATTGGTAACCCTGAAAGAAATCCATTCTTTGAAAAAACTACTCTGACACCTTCCAGCGTTTGAAAGCTATCTTTCTGCGGTCTGAAACTTTTACCAACCGCCTTGTCTTTTTGCGAGACGATCACCTTGACCTCTGAGAGTATGATCACCTGTGCATCTTTTACTCTTGTAATGTTTTTTTTTATTAACTGGCTTTTGTTTTCTTGCACTCTTGTTTCCAAGGCGTCCCCTTCAAGCGAAACTTCATGTCTGTGGCAAAGACGATCCTGAAGCGCCTCTTCAGGGTCTACGCTCACATCTACCACCAGCACTTTGACTCTGTCATGCAGCTGCAGGAGGAGGCTCACCTGAACACGTCCTTCAAACACTTTATCTTTTTCGTTCAGGTAAAGAATCTCCGACACTTACAGGATCCTTTTAGGTACAGGCGATGTCAGTAGGTTAGGAATCAAACTTTCAGTGTTGGTGCCTGAGAAGAGAAATTATAAATCAGAGGAGAAACATTTTTTTGCAACTTGAGATAGAAATTCATATTTAAAAAAAAAAAAAAATGTCACTGAATGTCCTGGATGTGTAATGAGGGGGACGGAATAATCCCCTCTCTGTTCCACATTCAGTAACCGAGGTGCAGGAGTTTTGTGCATGTGTGAAATCACCCACAAAGTGCGTAATCAGATTTTTACTCTGTTTCCTTTTTCCTCTTTTTCAGGAGTTCAACCTCATTGACAGGAAAGAGCTCGTCCCGCTTCAGGAGCTGATTGAAAAACTGACAACCAAGGACAGATAAACAGCGATGTAACCCTTAATTTTATTGGTCTTCTAGTTTTTTGCACAGATGCCCCAACCCACCCCCCCTCCCCTCCCCCCCTCACCCTGGCTGTACGTATGCAGTATATACTATATTTCCATTTGGGGAAATGTTTTTAACAAGGCCAGGAAGAAGGAGAGGGGTCTTGATAGGTTTAAGGCACCAGGACTAATGCAATCAGGGATTACACTCGTAATGGATCCACAGATGAAACCTAACAGAGAGAGAATAGTTTTTAGCTTTATGGACAGATCCTCAGTATTCACTCACGGCTTACCTTTGGGATAATATAGACAAAATGATCTTTAGTTTTCTATCCTACCACACAGATATTCTTCTTCTCTCTTGGATTTCTGGACGCTTTTTTTCCTGCTCTCCTTCGATGTCGCTGTGGCGAGAATGGAAGCCAGCCTTTTTAGCTCGTTTCACAGCGTTTAGCTCGTTATTTTTCACCATTAACCGATATCAAAGAAGCTGGGACGCCCGTCTGCTAGCCGCGATCGCCCTCACCTTTTAAACACAGAATAATCCTAAGTGCCTAGCATGGCTCGTAAACGCCCTATATCAACAGTGAGAACTGTGCGAACATAAAGGCCATACACACCGCATCAAGAAAACATTCAGTTTTACATCCCGCCTCCTCCCCCTTTTTTTTTTTGTTTTTTTTAGTTTGTGGATGTTCTGCCCAATTTTCTATTTGTACTGTAACAAAACCTTCTTAACAAACCTTATTAAGATCGTCTCTCGATGAAGTGTCGTGTGCAGATTATGATCAATGAATGTGTCGGACATAGAAGCGAGGCGAGAGGATTAGTCACATCGCTAGCAGCAGGGACGTTAAAATTGAGTTTTCTAGCGACGAGTTTTCCTCCAAAATTTTTTTGAGTAGAGACGTTTTTAAAGGAGGAGTCTTCAAGGGATCTAAAAACCTTAAAATGTACATAAATGTCTGCCATGTGTGTTTTAAAAAAACAAACAAAAAAAACAAGCATTTTGAATTGGAGTCTGCTGCATCCCTTTGCTTATCTCACAAAGCCATAAAGCACTTTGAACAATTTGTCTTTCCTGACCTCTTTCTCGCCTTTGAATGTTTTATTCTGCGTAGGCCGTGCTTTGTGAGAAGTCGTGACTGATCATCGGTTTTCGTTCCCTTCCCGTCGCAATTCCCCCCCCCCCCCCCCCAAAAAAAAAATGAATGTCGAGTTGCTTAACCTCCGCTGCGATTGGCTACCACCTTTTTTTGTACGACGTGAGCAGATGCATGGCCCCGCCCCCTCCCCCTCCCCCCCGATCTCAAAGTGTAGTTTACTATGCAATGATTGACACTAAAAAAAAAAGTTTACCCGTCGGCTCATACTTTAATATTCTTTTTTGGTGTGTGATAGAAATATAAAAAAAAAATGCTTCTCTTTCACGATTGGTGAACGTTTTGTACATCATCTTATCTGAAATCTGTCCGAGCGGTGTCAAACTTGAATGCACACATGTAAATACTAAAAAGGGTTGAGAGGAATTTCCAGCGCGCATGGAGTGGTAGCTTTTTTCGGTTTAAAGAATGCATCAAGTCTTTTTCGAGGCTGCTTCCCCCCCCCCCCTTATTTGAGATATGAAAAATATAGTTTGTTTTAACTGTTGAGTACTCCCCCCCCCCCTTCTTCCTTAGCTAACTATTATGAATGTTACTGCTCACCAGATATCTGAAAGTGTAATAAATAAATGGGTCATCCTGAAAGCGTCTTATCGTCATGAAATGCCCGTAACATAGCCTTTTTTGCCTCCAGGTTTTTTCCTCCTCTGCTGTAAGAATTGATGAAATGTTTGTAAATAATGGCTTGGTAGGGGGTTTTCAATGCTACTGAATTGATTTATGCTGTTTACAAGGCAAATAAAGGTGGTCTTGACTCTTTGAATGAAGTGTGTCTTTATTATGGAGCCTGAACTCTGTACGGCTAACGGTGATTTTTCTTCAGTTATTCCAGGTACTAATGTTGTTCAAATGGACAATAATGTTTGAAAATGAATTATTCTCCGTTGAATAAAGCCCCATTTCCATCCGGTGGTCCGGTTCAGTACACATTTATTTGTGTTTCCACCGTCAAAAGTTGGGAAGGGTACCAAAATAACCGATCCGTACCGTCCTGCTTTTTTGGTTCCCTTCTGTTGGGGTGCCGAGCGTAGCGATCCGACCCTGTAGGTTGCAGCTAGACGCACTGCAGTCCGATCGTTGATCGTCAAATTCACTGTTGATTAAGTACAAACACAAAATGCACCATGTTTAAATATCTGGTGGATTTGGAGAGAGTGATTTCAAGGCTTTTTTTTGCAACTCTTGTCATGGACGACCTCTGAGATTCAGCCTGGCTCTAATGTTTGCTTGAAAGGTCACTTAATAAATCCTTCAGGAGCTTCTTGGTGTGCAGATCTTGTTCTGCTTTTCTTACCTTTTCATGGTTTTTGGACCCTGATGAACGCCACGAGCCGAAACTCGTCGGTCTAAATTGTTAATTAAGTTGATCTTCTTACAAGTGTTGCTGGAGCGTTCTGACCTCTTCTAAGCCTTTCACTCTTCATGCACCTTGTCAGCTGGTGAAGTTTGTGCCAGAAAATCCTCTTTTTCTCCATGGTTTTTGGATCCAGCGGGACATTTGGTCATTACAGTTGCTCCAAAATATACAACATAGCAGTAGAAATATAGTAATAAAAATATGAATCGAATAGAATAGGAATGTAAGATTTCAACAGGTACAAGAAATATTTATCAGATGGGATATAAACACACATCAAGATTATTGCACTTTGTTATCATGGACATATTATTCATTATTATTATTATATTGCAGTTTTATAAATAATGAGTTATGGTGGAGGTTTTTACAATATATTTTTCCCTCTTTATTAAAAGAAACAACATGCAAACAGTCCTAAATCCATGCAATGGGGATGTTGTTCATGGGAGGGCTGCAGGCTTGCAGCTGCTTCCGGGGGGCGGAGTCACAGCTGTGCAAAACCGCGGCTTCCTGACGCCGGTTACCGCCAAACTTTAAAAAACAACAGACAGGGCGCCTTCAGCATCCACACAGCTGCAGCTCTCACTTTAATCAAGAAGGAAGAACTTTTTTTATTCACTAGAAAGAAGAAAAAAAAAAACATGTCTCCTATTCCGAAGAGAGCCTGCCCCGACTCAGTGGACGAGTCCATGAACGACTCGATGGAGAAGAGGATAAAGAGGATATCTGTGGAGGGAAATATCGGTGAGTGCATTGAATACATAGAAAACTATCAACTTAACACTCAAACTAACACTTTAACAATGTGGTATATGTGGAGATAAAACGGTGATAACTCTTTGTTTATCGGCTCTTTAACTTCATTACTTTGCCGCCAAGCGCCTTTTTGTGCTCTCCTTCCATCTACTAAACTAATAGCAAACACAGTCAGAAGTTAATGCCCTTGCAAAGTGTTTTTCCAGGTGACGTTATTGATGTCTATAGCTGTGTCAATTGTCAATCCTTTGTGTTTAGCGGCCGGCAAATCCACCTTTGTGCGCCTTCTGGAGCAGCAGAGCCCGGACTGGGAGGTGGTACCAGAGCCGATCGCAAGGTGGTGCAATGTCCAAACAAAAGGAAGTGACTTTGAGGTATAAAACACACTTTGCTACTACTTGTGCATTCAAAGATAATGCTCCTCAGTTGATGCAGGAAGCTTAAATTCACGTATGGCGCGGAGGCTTGCAGAAAACAGTGCAGAGAGAGAGCGAGGGAGAGAGAGAGAGAGAGAGAGGGAGAGAGAGAGGGAGAGAGAGAGAGAGAGAGAGATTCCGTTCTGCTTCTTAGCTTGCAAAACCATAAATGAAGGATGGATTTCATTCTGCATGAGGAACATGATCCGCTGGTTTTAACATGCTCTGCACATGTTAGGATAACTAGGAGGGTCTTCATCTGTATTTAGAGTGCAGCTGCCATCTGTCTATATATCTGAACCCACACACACACACACACACACACACACACACACACACACACACACACACACACACACACACACACACACACACACACACACACACACACACACACACACACACACCCAGAGAGCAACAGATGGTCTCACACCCGGACAGATGAACATGCCATCATCGTGGAGAAAAAAAAAAATCTCCAATCCAAACCTCCCACACACAACTGCAGCCTCGCCCTCGACCTCGGCCTCACCCTTGGCTCAGTGGTTTGACATGTACCGTCTTTAATCAGTCAGCAGGATATTCAGGTGCCTGTCTGCGTTTATTAATGTCGCCTCAGGAAAGTGTAGTCGGTCCTGTTCATGACGACCATGAATCAGACTTGGTGTCCCTCGTATTGCAGAAAATTCCACCTTCAATCCCTGAATTAAATAATATGTTAGATTTTTCTCTCATCAGAGCAGTACAGAAACCTCAGCATCGTTTTTCAGCTTTTCCTAAGCCTCACAACCCCTCCTACACCAAAAACAAATATCTATTCAGTGAGGACTTCTTTCACAAAATGCATGCCTGCTGTTTGACACACAGTAAACTCTCAAAACAAGGCAAGCGCTTAAAACTATTAATCACAACCAGGGTGTTAGCTAACAGTACAGAACAGAATGTAGGTCCCATACAACATACTTCACAAAACAACACTTCTTATTTTCTTAACACATGAAGAATCTTCCGGCTGCGCCCCCTGAAATGTGTAAATCTTGTGTTTTACTTCTCGTGATGAAAGATTCAACAGAAAACAAAAAAAAAGTTACTTGGTCTTTTTTTGATTCTCTGATTATTTTATTTTTTTAAGTTTTCAAAATCCAAAACAAAAAACGCCAATTAGAATTTTCATTTTTAGACACTTCAAATCCATTATTACCCCTTTTACCTTTTCTGAAGATTATTTCCTTTTTAATATAGCTGTACTGCCTCTGCCATGAATACTTTAACAACAAGAGGTACGCCCCAGTGGAACTACGATCCAATCATAATGAATCAATACATTTAAACAAAGAAGAATACAAAAAAAAAGAGTAAAGAGCAGGATTTATGTATTCATGCACTTCCTCTTATCACGCTCTTTTATATTCTTTCCACCGCTGTCGGACATTGTTCTGCTATCTTCTAGCTGTCAACTTGGGACCCTCGTTCATGTCATGATGAACACTGAGGAGTCGGGTGGTAGTGACACTGTGGAAGGGAAATCAGTTTAGGTCAGGGGTCGAGAAAATCAATCGATTTATGTAAAAAAAAAAAAAATCGATTGATTTAAAAAAATATTTAATAACTTTTTTTAAAATCAGTCACTCCCTGCTAAGTGCTAAAGCTAGCTCTTTCACTCAATACCAATGTTTGAAAATCAGTGTAGAATGTATAGTGTGTGTATGTTTGTCTTGTATGTCATTGTTTAGTTACTCTGCTGTGTTTTAAGTAGGAAAATAATTCTAAGATTTGTCCAACACTGTATTTATTGATTGCATAGATGATTGATTTGTAACTTTGCCTGTTGTTGTGTTTGTCATTTATTTCTATTTTTGTCTTTTTCTGTTCCGTCTTGGACTTTTTTTGTTTTTATAATTTAATTTGTGTGGATTTTAAACTCATGTTTGTGTGAGTGGACCTCCAGGAAGAGTAGTCTCTACTTCGGTAGTGGCTAATGGGGATCCAAATAAACAACAATAAACGCAGTAGAATGCCAAATGGAGCAGCAAGAAATCCAGCCAGCCTCACAGATGATTGATCACAAAGTTGTGCGTACTGTGAACACTGAGCTGCTGATTGTGTAGTACAGTGTAAAGTGACAGTACAGGCGTGTTATCAGTATGTGTGTATCAGTAACTGTTGAGGTATGTGCAGCCACGCCTGCTCTGCTGCAACAGTCAGTTAATGTACACATCATACAGTAGTTTGATGAAGCGCCCTCTACTGGTCATCAGCATCATTACAGACACCCTGACATAGTTCCCCTTCTTCGATGCATTTTGTACATTCCTCAGTAGATATTTAATAAATCCTCGTTTGAAAAGTGTCGCAGGGTTTTTAATATTCAGCCGTTCCCTTGTGTTGAATGGTTAAAACAGGAGCTGACCACGTCTCAGAGGAGCGGAGGGAACATCCTGCAGAAGATGTACGAGAAGCCCGAGAGGTGGGCGTACACCTTCCAGAGCTACGCCTGCATCAGCCGCGTCCGCGCCCAGATGCGATCGGCCAACGGGAAGCTCCGAGAGGCCGAGAATCCCGTGCAGTTCTTCGAGCGCTCCATCTACAGCGACAGGTATCCACTCTGCGTGCGTGTGTGTGTGTGTGTGTGTGTGTGTGTGTGTGTCGTGCTCAGGTGGTTTCTCTTTGAAAGGGAAACAAACAAAACACTTTTACAGCCAGTTATCAACAGGTAGCCGCTCTAAACTCCACTCTAAAGTACCGACCACTTTCTTCCTTTTGAACGCCCTCGGGGGAGCTGACCTGAAATACGACAGCAATAAAAATGGCTTCCTCATGTTGTGGCTAACTCTCCTCCAACAGATTATTTTAGTTGTTGTTTATCAGCTAGTTGTCAAAGTCTACATGACACTGGACGTCCATTACATTTTGGGTGTAGAGCACCTGAAGGAGAAAAGAAGAGATGCATCTGTTTGCCTGAATAAAAGTTGTATTTCATTTTTCTTTTCTTTTTTTTAGACCAGTAGGAATGTTAAGTTAAATCCTTGAAGTATAAATCTCTTCCTATTCTTTTTTTTAAATATATTTTAAGTGATTATTTATGTATCTATTCTTATATTGTTTTATTCGCTCTGATAACCTGCTGCTGTAACGCCTCAATGTCCCAGTTTAGGATCAATAAAGTAATTATTTTCTATTCTTTCAGGTTTTTTTTAATTGTTGTGTTGAAATGGCAAAAAAGCAGTTTTGAAGATATCAACATGCACTCTTCTAAGCTGTTAAAGAATTATAAATCCGTTAAGGAGTTGACAGATTGATCGGTAAAAAATGAATCAGTAGTTTCAGCCCGTCCACTGATGGATTCATGGACGCTCCAAGACTTAAAAATGGATTAAACTGATGTTTGAAGGCTGGAAATTAGCAAATTAAATTTTTCTCATTCATCATTTTGACATTTCATCAGTTCTTCAACTTTCTGAATGTCACCTTTTTATTTATTTCTTATATTTAAAACAAGTTTTAGATGGTTATAAAAGTCGGTTTTGCAAATATGTAGCATGCACTGAAAAAAATGCATCCACATTTATCATCTGTTCTTTTTTTATTTAAAGTATCTTGACACTCTTTTTTATCCCATGCCCTCCTGCTGTGTCCTCTCAGGTACATCTTTGCAGCAAACCTCTACGAGAGCGAGTGTCTGAGCGACACAGAGTGGTCCATCTATCAGGACTGGCACGGCTGGCTGCACAGCCAATTCGGCAAGAACATCGAGCTGGACGGTATCATCTACCTGAGAGCTTCACCTGAGGTACTCGCCCTCGATCTCCTCCACATGCAATCACATCTGAAAACATCTCTGCTGCAGTGCTTCAAATATGATTGTGTGTTTGTGTTGCAGAAATGTTTAGAGCGTCTGCACCTGAGAGGCAGAGAGGAGGAGCAGGACATTCCTCTGGAGTATCTGGAGAAGCTGCATTTTAAACACGAGAGCTGGCTGCAGCATAAGAGCATGACGTAGGTCCACACATGCACAAAAGAAATACAATAAAACACTTCATGACTGATGAGCAGCACAAAGTATATTCTGTTCTGTGCAGACAGTAAATGTTAAAGAATTACATGAGGCTGCAAATGTGTGTTTTTATTCTTCAGTGTTCTCCAGAATGATTTTAAAAGATGAAAGATTCACAACTCAGCGTGACACCCCCCCCCCCCCTTCTCTCTCTCTGTCCCCGCAGCACTGACTTTAAGTACCTCAATGACATCCCCATCCTGACCATAGATGTGAGTGAAGACTTTAAAGTGACCAACACAAAGAGCGCCGACATGATCGAGAAGGTGAGTCGCACTGAAAGACAAATAAAGAAGGAAAGCTTTACCGACTGTGCCTCATTCAAACGCTCCCGACGACATTATAAGGGGGGCTTTAACGGCCAACTTTTTATTATCATCCCACACAGTTCATTATATTTTTTTTATAGCATCACCTGCTGGATAAGTTGTGTATTTCCACTAGGGCCCGACCAATATGACATTTTTGGGGGCCGGATTGGGGAGAGAAAAAAAATCATATGCTGATATCTTTCTCTCTATTTTAATCTTTAGATATAAAGTTCCACATTTATTGTGTTGATCCCTCAGATGCAGTCATCAAACACTTGATGTTTGTTGTAATCCATATAGCGCCCTCTGCTGGTGAAAGAGAACTGCTCGTGTAATACAGTGATACTTAAATGCTTTTTGACTGGTAAATAATCGAGTAATATCTGCGATGAAATTAGCCGATACGATAGCAACTTCTCATGCTAATATCGGCCGATATCATCAGTTGGCTGATAAATCGGTCTGGCTCTACTTTCCATATCTTGCTTATCGATTCTTCTCAGTCCCCGCAGGATGTCGCCGGCTTCCTGTGATTGTTGACATGCCTGATTTTTTTGCCGCAGCTTTTTTAACAAAAACAATCAATGCAAGTTGCAATGTGTGTTTTTGTTTATGTTTAACACATTGGACATCAACTTTTTAGAAACTGGGACAAACAAAATCAACATGTGACTAAAATAGAGCCATCTATTGGCTGAGCAAACTGTTCCTCTTCTGATGTGAGGGGGGGGGGTCATGATACCAGATTTTTTAAAACTTGGATATGAATCTAGTAAAAATCAAATGATGGCAATACCTGCTGCCGTTACCATGGCAACAAATATTCAAAGTCACAGGAAGCTAGTGGGTAATTTCTCGTTCTTATATCTTAATTTAGCAGGATGCACACGGACTGATTTGCACAAATGCTCTCTCTCTCTCTCTTTGACTTTTTGATGTATTTGTGCGATTGCGACAGTCCTCTCTGTTTTCTGAGCTTTTGATTTAAGATATAACAGAAGATAGGTCGTTGTTGTTTGTAAAGCTTCTGTTCTTTTTAATACTCTCAATCCTTCAAATAACGGAGACTATCGATTTCAAACACATGGTGAAAAGTGTCTGACATCTGATATTTTTGCACAAGCTGAATAAGAGTTTAAAGGTCTACAAAGGTGTGAATAAAGTCTTAAACATGTGTTTTAAAAGAGGGGAGGGGTCAGCAGTGTTCTGATACTAACACACAGACAGATTTCACTGATGGAAATGAGGCCTGAAGAGCTGCTTCTGTTGCAGTTTCATGTTGACGGTAAACACAGGAAACCTTTTCGAGACATTTCCATCCCATTCAAAAACCATCAGTGAGAAACGGCCCCAGTCAAAAAACACAATGCTCTGCAGTCTGAAGAGCGAGATACTATCGATTCAGATTTAACGGTTTCACTCTTCTTCTCTTTCAGGTGAAGGAGTTCTTGAGCACGTTGTGATGGAAGAAGAGTCAGAGTATAAATAAGGACAAAAGTCAGAAGCTTGACATTTATTTGTTATCAAATCATTCAAAATGGTTTATCCTGTTGTATTTTAACCTTTTTATTGTTTTCTGAAATCTGTTGTATATTTATGAGTTGTGCAAATGAAAAAGTGTTGATTTGTAAATGAACAAATGACAATAAACTTGAACTTTTCATAGTTTTGGTTGTTTTTTATCCGCACCGTGGTGTTGACTGGGATCTGTAATTCTATAAACCGTTCCTTCTCAAACTGTGGTGAGAGTACAACTGGTGGATCCCTCTTATGGTTCACTATCCAGCATCTTCAGATACACACACACACACACAAAAATTACAAGAGTGCAAGAGTACACTGTTCATCTCCAAACTCCTCCAGCAATATACAGAAAATAAACCAAGAACAACAAATATACAGAAACGAATAATAATCAAATAAAACTAAAATTTTCATTTTGTGAAAATATTCTTACACTTAAACAAAACCTGCATATTTTATATGAAAATGAACCTCAAAGTACCAGAAAGAAAAGGTAACATTAAGTGTGTAGTTCATGGTAATAGGAACTTTGGGCTTTCTCTCTTCCACCACTAATATTATTGAAAACCACTGGGGGAACTTTCAAAGGAGGGAAATAAATGGTATAGCCAAAAGTCTTGAAACGTGTCCTCGGTTGTATTTTTCTAAATTTAAGAATCTCTTCTATGGGAGTCTGATTTTTTTATTTTTTTAAAATAGAGATGTACAAATCAAAAGGATGGCAAGCAAAGCTGTGATGGCAAACGGAGGAAGTAAATATGACTGTTAAATATTTTTGTGGCTTCAAACAGGAAATACAGAAACTGAAGTCAACGACATCTGACTCTGAGTATCATCCATTTTTTTTTTTTATTCTTCTGGAGTGGCACAGAGAATGAGCCCAGCACTGTACATGAAGTGAAATAGCCTTACGCTACTGCATTTAGAATCATCCAATCACAGCTCAGTGTGAACAAAAGACAGGATGAAGTCATGAAAATATATCAAAATGGGGTAAAAGTGTTATTTTAAACATCTGTATCGACCCGGATTTTAACAACCGGTGTATCTCCAATGTTTATTGAGTCCTCATAAGTTTAAATTGCATTACTTGTCTCGTCCACTAGATGTCGCCAGTCTCCACAACACGACTCAGACTGCTGAGCTCATTTACCTGTTGGACTTGATTCACCCGATCTGAAATATGTGTCATAAATGTTTGTTATCATAATTATTATAATTGCACAAGTTGAGTGCATGAGAGAGAGGTAGATTAGAGCGAGCAGAGAGCATATGAAGGTGAAGCAGCTCCTGCAGGTGTTCTTTCTTTAGCATAGGTTAACAAAGGTTTAAGTAATCAGGCGTTAAACCAAGTTAATATTTAAATGTTTTGTGACAAAGGTCTGCATGCTTTTGCAATCTAAAAAAATAAATTATTTAGACTGGATTTAAAGTCCAAGCTGCTGGGAATCTGTCCAATCACAGAATAGCAACACACTATTTCTAAGTCGATACATTAAGTGAAGTTAAGGCTCTAAAGATGCAAACTGAACGATACAGAAACCAATAGTCAGGTTGAAGTGTGCTGCGCCACCCAAGAGCACAACTTTGTGACCTCCGCCCCCCCCCTCCCTCCCCCTGGTGTCGTCACTCAGGAGGAGGGATGGCACCCTTTACATATGGAACAGACACGCTGCGCTCTCAGAGTCTCTCCACACGCTTCAAGAGAGACACATTAAAGAGTCGTTTTTTTTTTTTATCTCCACCATGTCACCGAGACACGACCTGAGCGAGCCCAGCACGATATGAGGATTTTCTTTTTTTACGTTTGATTTACAGGGTGGAAAGAAATCACTCCAGCGAGACAGCTCCGGCTCCTTTTACGACTTTTTTTCTTTTTTGACTGTAGAAAAAGCGCGACAGATAAGAGGAGGAGAACATCTGTAAACAAAGACTATCAGAGACACCTAAACTGAGCAGAAGGATTGATCAAGCCTCAAAAAGGCGAAACTGGTCACCATGAGTTCCGAGAAGTCAAAGTAAGTTTTAAGTTCTCTCCTCTTTTCCTTGTTAACAGCTTTCAGCAGTGTGAACTTTCGCCTGCAGGAGGGCATTTCCCGTCTTGTTGACGTGTGAAAGTTGGGAAGTGTAAATTAGGTATCAGGTGAGTGACTCATTCGGTGCAGATTTTCTGTGCGTAAAACTGAATTTTCCCGACTACTCAACTTGCTTTGGTTACTCACTTGTGCGCCAAATCTCAAATAAATTAACGTTTCGCTGAAAGCAAGTTGAGAAATGCCTTCAGTCATTCGTGCACCACCCTTTCCCTGGATAAGCCAAGCTGCTGCCGCGCCACCGTGGCTTTGAACAGCCAGGTAATCTATTTTCCGAGAACCTGTCCCAGGTGATTAGCGAGACAAGCAGGGCAGGGAGTGCACGCCAAGTGAAGTGCAGGAGAGTTGTCTCTATAGAGTCACTTTTATTTACGAAAAAAGCGGAGTGTGAAGTGTGCCATGTGGGGGGAAAACGCCACACTTGAGCGTGCGGGGGCCAGCGTGTGCATGCGTCCACGTTGCGCAATGACGCGGCAGACTCCGCGTGTTGCTATGAAACGCGGAAACACTGTGCATGACCTTTTCTGACATGCACCTGGAATTCATCAGCTGTTTGCAAAAGACTCAGCTGCAGCCAGCACGAGTTGCTTCAACAAAGTAGAATGTTAAACAACATTTTTTTTCTGTGCGGAAATGGCGCTATATTTCGTCTGATTCTGATTCTGGACCTGGGCATAGTCCCCTAAAGTGTCACTATCACCACGTCCTATAAAGTAACAAGTCACCTATTCAACTCCTATTCAGCTCAACTCAGGTGTCTGCCCTGCCCTCAACAGAAACTGTAAAATCCCAACTTGATTCCTCATTCTTGTCTTTTGTGTTGGATTGTGAAATCTAGCTGCAATTGTTCTCTCTACTTTCCTTTGTGACATTGATGCACAAGATTTGAGAATCTTCCTCATGGTTCTAACCTGAGTCTTGAATGCCCCCTTTGTGCCCTTGCTTACTGGTGATCAGAGACATTAGACAGCTATTCATTTCCTCATCCAGCCGAATGTTGTCATTAGGAATTCCAAAAAGTCCGGAGAGGAGATGATTTTGATTCAGTAATCGCATAAAAGACTCCTCAGTACAGTAAAACTCCTCTGTGCCCCTTTTCCCCCTCATCTACTTACTCAGACCTTTTTCACACCTCACACCATTTGATTTGTAGAAACCAGAAACAAATACAGACTATACTTGGGTCAGTTCAAACATTCTTTTTGTCCTAGCTTTTCCAATGTTGGTTTTGACCCTTTTAACCATAGTTATTTCTGTAATGAATTAACCTCATGCAAACTATTTTAAAACATAATAAATGCATCTTTTAGTCTATAAAATGGCAAAGAATTTAGGGAAATAAAGGTCATCAAAAGAAGACTTCAAATTGTTTCAAGTCGATAAGTTTTTTGCACATTTACATTTAATCTTCCATATTTAAGACTAGAAGTTAAATCCTGGTTGAATATATTCTCATTCTTAGTTTTGATATTTTTAGTGCTTATTTACTTTGTATTTAATATTATATTATGTTTAAATTTGCTAATATTGTGTTTTTTGCTCATATTGTGTGTTTGGACAACCTGCTGCTGTAACGCCACAATTTCCCAGTTTGGGATCAATAAAGTCATTCTATTCTATTCTATTCTATTGTCAGCCTTAAAAGTTGGCTATAAACAGCTACATTGCAAGTGGATTAAGCGTGGTTTGAGAAGTTTCTAGCAGGATTTAAACCCTAAAAGTTTTTCTTTATGCATCTAAATTAATTTTTTTGTGGCTGACCTCATGCAGACCCCTTTTTATTCTCATAGATATGACTCAAACATGCTGTACTCCTTTCACACCCTCAGATTCCAACTGTTAAACACTCAAAATATCCCTTCTGGGTGGAGTTATCCCTCATGTATCATCCCTGTGTTTCTGGTTGTACTCCTGGTTGTGGTGGTGGTGGTGGGGGGGGGGGGGTTTCAGACTATTGTTGAACCTGGCTGCTGGTGGGATCTGGTGCGTCATTCTGTTAAAGAGATGGGGATGATCCCTGATCTGGAGCAGCTGATCCCGGCTCCTCACGCACCGACAGGTTTATCCCGACCCATGAGGTCACTAAGAAGACAAGCGGCACAGTAAGAAGTTGTGAGATGGATGCAGCAGGTTGCTCTCTGACCCTTCAACCCGGCTGTGTGTTTCTCTCCCCCCCCCCCCTTTATTAATCAAGCTTGGGAAGTTATAGCAGGAAATGGAAAAAGGAGATCAAGAAGATTTCCGGCATTCACACTGACGCAGACCCGAGATCTTATCGGTCTTGTGTATTCAAACTAAGATATGCATGCAGTCTTGCAAGAGTAGGTCATTAGGACAGTGGTGGAAAAATATTTGTCATTATAATCTCGCAAACTTGCAGCTTCCCCAAATTCTCATTATTCTCAGATCTGCATTTATTTCCGCTCTTCATACCAGTCTAGTTCTTTCTTATTTAGCGCCACAGATCATGGAAAGCCGAGCTCTTCCTCTTGCATCCTGCATGCCTGTGCACCACCTGTGTTGTGTTTTTCATCAGAAAGGGTCTCCCTCTCTGAGGCCTCAGTGAGTGATTAACATGGCTCCATTCACCAGCTATACAGGCAGCAGTAAACCTGCAACATGAGCTACCTTGAGCACTCCCTGTTTAGCTAATGGTTTTTCTCGCCGTGTTGTTACTTGACCTTTCTCCGTGCAAACACACACTTTAACTATCAACACTTTGTCCAAGTAAATGCTACAAGACCGAGCTGTGTTCCTGGAAAGATGCCTGTCACCACAGCAGCCAATTTCCTCTAAAATCATGCTCAATGTGGGCGACACAAATGCTCTTCTAATGTCATAGTGCTCTGTTCCAGACTACAAGTCATTATGAACCTGAGCAATCAATATCGTTTCAATGATTAGCAACGTTAAAGATTATTGATCTAGAAGGTCATCAAGGCCATTTGAAGTTTCCACAGTTGAATTAATGGCTACTAGCTTACTGTACATGGCCTACTTATCTTTATTAGCGTAATTAAAATTGTGTGTAATACTCTGTTTGGTTTGCAGGCTACAAAATAGCTGGACGCTTGTTAGCACTTCCATTAGCTACCGTGAGAAACCACCTAGCAATGAATTACTTCCTAGCTAACATTAGCTTTTTAGGGAGTAGTCTGTATCATGACCGACATGTTTTGTATAAAATAATATTTATGTTAGCTGTTGATGTACTGGCTACTGTAGGCCTACACTAAAGGAAGTCTAGTGTAGCAAGGAACTAGCTAAAACCTTATAGTAGCCTACCTGTTTAGCTACCGTAACATGTTCCATTAGCATTCAACTAATTCCTATCTTAATTGGCCTTTAGCTAAGCAATTTGTATCATGTATGAAATAGTTTTTAAACAGCTGTTCATAACCCATTGCCTCCAGTACACTACTTTTTTAATGTTAGTAAGGAACTAACTAAAAGCTAAAGCAGCCGTTGCACAGTTAGCTACCAGACCTGATGTTCCATTCAACTTATTCTGACTAATATTTCCGTAAGAAATTTGTATAATGTATCATCAATTGTCAACTAGAAAATCGTGAAGATAGATAGCTCTATTGTTAGCATGCACAATGCAAATTAGTTGCTAAAGGTAAGGTTAAAAAACAACTAGATAAAAACTAATTGCAGCTGTTTAACGGTTGGTTACTGTAAGGTGTTTTACTAGCAGAGCGAAATAACTTTTGTGACTTTATCGGCTAAGTAATTTTCAGTTAGCGGCGGATTAGCTATTTTTTATATTCGCTATTCCTGCAACCAACCAGCACCTGAGCACGTAATTCGTAGGTTGGGGGTGCATGGGGTATCCTGTTGGTCGTTTGTTCTACTAGCAGTCAACTGCTAGCTTACACATCCTGTTCTTAAGGAATGTTTAGCATGTTTTACTATTCAACAAATAGTATGGCAACTGTACAAAAACAACTAGGCTAACGTTTATAATATCGTTCATAAATCAAAAAGCATTGCTAATTAAGTAATGGTTGTTTATGACCCAATACAAAACTGGCACCATTAGTATCTTTGTACTGTAATTAGCTTATTTTAAAGTAATCATGCTTTGCTTTTAAAGAGTTTATAAGAAAATGGCTGCATGCTAACGTTAGCTGTTTATAACCCGTTACCATTAGACAACAGCAAAAGCTAGCATTCAATAGGCTGCATTATGTTGTATCTTGGGCTAGGGCAAGATGGCTGTCCATATTTTCACTTGCCATTATCTTTTTAGTCTCTGAACATTTTGGAAACATTTAAATGACTATGATGATAATGCTTTGCCATGACTCTTGGTCTTTGACAGCTTGATCGCTTCCTCGCCCGAGTGAGTCTGACATGAGGCAGGGTAAAATGACCTTTTGTTTAGATTTAAATTTGGTGAATGGTTGTGAAAGAATGGAATACAATGGCTCCACCCTTCGTGTTTTCTATAGTTATGTCCACTGACCACATTCTGAATGACACTTTAAGCTGTTTGTTATAAATACTTCAAGTGCATTGCAAAACATGAGAAACTCCCTAAAGCTATAGTGATGCTTTCCATTCGCTCCGTCATGGAGGGAAAGTTCGAGCAGAGCAGCTCGAATGCAAAGAAACCTGGAATTAAACAATAGCTTCAAAACTTGAACTACCCTTTTATTGCTTGCAACAAAAGGAGGCTACAGAGGCTTATTACTGTATTAGTATTACTTGGCACCAAGCCTTGCCACTCCCCACTTTTTTTGATCTAGGTGCTAGCTCATGGCTCGACATTACTGTCTGCCAATCAGCGTTGTACGTCTATCTTTCTCAAGGCCAGATATGAAAACCCTCTGGGAGAAGAGTCCGATTAGCGTCTGGTGCTATCGCTGGAACAAGTTGTATCCTTCCTGACTTTGTTTATTTAGAGGTTTGTGTACACTGCTCCCATCCCTTCATTTTGCACACAGTGTCATCCTCATGTTTGGGGGTTTTATTCTTGGGCTTATTGACATTCTTGATACGGTTCCCAAAAATGTTAATTAATGTTTTGTTGTTTAACAGAACTGTTCTCATAAATTGGTCAGATTAGCCACGCCAGATTAATTCTTGATTCGATGCTGACACGCTTTATGTTATCTCAGGAAAAAAAGCTGGAAGATATCCTCACAGATAAGTGTAGGACTTCAAACTTGAAGTTCTTTCCTGTAATGATATATTGGCTTCAGTTTTTGCAGTGATAAACTCTAGCTGTTTTGGCTTTGGACGGCTATATTCTGAGATTGAATGCATATGTTTTGGCCCAAAGCTTGCTTTCCCTGGCTTCACTGCATTGAAGGGAGCAACATTCCTTCCGACGTTCCAGGAACTTTAAGGAATAGCGTTTTAAAGGAAACTTCAGACCATGAGGATGTTTGTGATCCCGGAGTAAACATGAGGCCTCCTACAGTATTTTGCAATAGTAGTTCCAGTATTACTCACTTAAAGATTTTTCTGCGGTAAGAGTGTTGCAAAATCTCTCCATTTACAACGAGCTGTTTCATAAGATCTCTCATGATGGTTGCAGCATTGTTGTTGGATGGAAAACAAGATATCGGTCATTTGTGGGCGAATGCAATCGTATCAGAATGCTCCTAAAAACGTACCCGGTTGGCAGATTTTGAAGCATTTGCTTTTTGAACAAAATCTCAAATTTAGATTGTTTAAAAAAAGAGTCAGCAAGCGAGTGTGTTGACACAACTTGAGATAGGGGACTTAACTTGTTCAAAAGAATATGTAACTCAACACAATCATTGTAAATGTTTCACTTTTTAATCGACTAAGTTAAAACATTGTTCTCCCTTTTCTTTGCAGAGTGGAGGATGAAGCAGTCTTGGACAGAGGAGCGTCCTTTGTCAAACACGTCTGCGACGAGGAGGAAGTGGAAGGTAAGATCCGTGATGAAATCCAGCTCACTTTATCCCCTCATCCACCCTGTGAAACCTGTAGTCTCCCCCTCTGGTATCGGTGGAAAGCTGAACATATTATGTAAGATAAACACAGGAAGATGTTTCTGCAGATTGTCCAGCACTGGCTGTCAAGTTAAGGCCACAGGAGAATTCATCCACAGACTGCCAACAACCAACGTTACGTGTTTCGTTGAGCTGTTAGTAGTTGGAACCCAGTACATCATTTCCTGTTAAAGACGTTTAAAAACTGGTTCAAAAGAGTTTTTTCCATGGATGAAATTTGCGGCATGATGGACCGCTGCAAAGTTTGTAAAGATGTTAATCAAAACCACAAGACTTCTTCATGGATTGCATGGTTGAAAACACACATTAGCTTCAGTGCTATCTTCTCCCTGGTTGTGTCTGACATCACACACTCATTCCCTACTCCCTAAATGAAGAGTTCTTTGTAGTCGACTATGAAGTGCTCTCCTTGGGCACAATAAGAAAAACATATTGTGGTCCAATAATGACGCCATTTCTGTCCCACAACTAAAACGTACAGCTTCCCGCCGGCCAAAACTATTAATGGTGATAAATAATAATAAAGTACTGAGCTTTTATTTGAAGAAGAAGAAAATGTTCACACCAAACTTAAATATTTGTGTTTACAGACTCTGGTCTTGTGTCTGTCAGCTTCATTAGGAAAAACTAAAGCAACTCCGTTGAAAGAGATTTCTGTAAAAATGCTCCAAATATGAACTTTTTTTTATGTGACTGTGTTCAAGCTGGTCGCTGGATTTATTCATCCGAGAGAAGTCAAATGCTGCTTTCAGCTAGTTAAACTCCTTGATCCGCAATGCATGATGGTATTGCTTGGATATGGACCATTGGTTGTACACTAATTTACACAATGCATTGTGGGATACGATGAGTCCACTATGTGTACTAATGCTCACTCAGGACATTGACAATACTGCTAAATGGCATATTCACTATTAGAGCCCGACCGATTTAGGATCTTTGGTGCCGATATCGATATAAGGGAGAGAAAATGAATCTGATCACGATATATTGGCCGATATCCTTCTTAGATTTGTCTTTGATCTGTAGAGATAGATAATATAGATATACACGTTTATTGCGTTGATCCCTCAAATACAGTTTTTTAACACTTGTGGAAAAGATGTGTAATGGAGACAAGATGGTCACTCGACTGGAAATTAACTGCAAATGATTTGCAAATGAAACGTCATATGACTGGTGAATGAATCTAGTAATATCGGCGCACATCTGAGATGAAATTAGCCGATACCGATAGTCATGTGATATGCTAATATCGGCCAACATTATCGGCTGGCTGATAAATCGGTCGGGCTGTATTCACCATAAAGTGAGTGGTGTGATTCCAGACATGGCCCCTGTCTTCTCTCTCTCTCTCTCTCTCGCTCTCTTCTTACTTCCTGGAGACAATGAGTGATGATGTTGTGAAGGAAAATGTCAGCCTTTATGTCATGTTAAAACCCAGCTGTCATACTCTTCCTGATGGGGAAACAAACCCTAAATGTCAAGGAAGAGCTGGAAACAATGCGTCAGAGCAGCCTTGCGATAAGCGAACATTTCCGTCACACAAGTCAAACCAGTCCTCCATTGTTTTTCTTTTTATTTCCTTCCAGTGGTGATATACAGATTAGCAGCATTCAGGATTAATGTGATTTTTTTTTTTTTTTTGTGTGTAATCTGATCTGCATCATCTTGTCACGGGCAGGTCACCACACCGTGTACATCGGCGTGCACGTTCCCAAGAGCTACCACCGGAGGAGACGCCACAGACGCAAGTCCAGCCACAAGGAGAAGCGGGAACGGCCGGATCAGAGCACGGAGGGGTACAAGTCAGACGGGGAAGAGTCCAACGCCAACATCCTCAAACCTCTCAGTGAGTTCTGGAAAAAAAGAAAAGCCTTTCAGTGTGGAGAATACAAATCACCAGAGTCACATTACCGAGGGTTATATCACTCTCCAGATGTTGTTGGCAACCGAAGAAGTTGGAAAGAAAAGAGCAGAAAACCTACACTCAGAGTAGAGTTAGTGCAAAAAAATGACATCAGCATTCAGTTTGTGATGTAAACACGTGTGTGTGTGTATTTACCTGGAAGATTAAAGCCATGCTTTTGTTGTAGGATTTGTGCGAGAGGATCCTCAGATGATAAAACACACAAAGTTAAGGAGGGAGCAGAAGCAAGATATTTACTAGATACAGACGGACAATGCTCCTTTATTTAACCCCTTCAGTTCAGAATTAAAATCAGTGAAGAGTCTTTGAAAGAATTGGCTGTAAATGAAGCAGGATCTCGTGAATGTCACCCTCCTTTCACATGATCCTCGGATGCTTGACCTCCAGAGTTCAAAGCTCTTCTTTGTTGTTTTTATGAGCTTTAAGTCTTAATGTGGAAACAACATGGGAACGCTATAAATAGGATATGTGGCGGATCATAATTTCTCAGAACTAATCTACACGGTTAGTAGCAAAATGGGTACAAACTTAAACCCTCCTACATAAGGAAAAAGGCATCATGTATACACACACACACACACACACACACACACACACACACTAATCTTTTTATAATGCTGTCATTCTGTGTAGTATGAAGTCAGCCAGTAGCCTTTTTTAATTGGTTGGATCGTCCCTATGTACGGAGGCTGTAGTCTTCAATGCTAACTCCCCCGGGTTCGATTCCGACATGTCATTCCCCGCTCTCTCTCCGTCCCTGATTTCAGACTCTAGTCACTGTCCCTGTCTCTCCAATCAAGGCGTGCAAAGCCCCCCGAAAGTCACTGAACAAAACCCTGTTCAAAAAAGCGCTAGCAGCGCAGAAATGAACATGTTTACAGCCTGGTTTCTGATTGGCTCTAGTCTGTATCAACACACACTGTACATGTTTTTATACCTGATCCATTTAGATTTTAACATGAAGGATCAGAGTTATTCTTAATAAGAGAGGCGTGGCTGACCTGACAGGTGGGCAGGCAGCTCCTCCAGCTCTCAGCCTGTCGTTAGGCTGAGACAGGATTTCCAGCATGAAGACCTCCATCGACAGGCTTCAGAAGCCCCCTTTAGTAACCAATGGGTGATTCACTCAGGCTTCGTCCATGTTTATTTACAGTCTATATACTTTAGACAGTGTGGAGGAGTTTGCTTGTAGTTTATTTTAAAGTCTTTCTATGTGATTTTTCACACTTAAATATAATATAAATCAAGTTTATCCTCTGAAAATAACTCTGTGAGTCATGACTGTCTACAATGGGTGTAACACCCGAGTCCCACTGTCTGTGATGTTTTCAGAGTTTTCAGAGTCCTATCTTCAGTTTGTTTACATCGCCCGGACGGCCGGCTGACTCCTCCCCTCGCATATAAAAGTTGTTTAATTGAGGGACTAGAGAAAAGAAGAATAACATACTGTACTCACTGCTTAACTGTGTTTCTAGATCACGCTCATTTCAGGTAAATTTACATGCAGTGTGAAGATACGAGCATAATAAAGATCGCTAGCATTAGCATGCTAACACAACAATGCAGCGCGAGTTGTTTTGGTTTCATGCTGGTGCTCAAAGGCGACATCTGCTGGATCAAAAAATCACATTTAAAGCCTTTAATCGTAAACACGACATTTTCCAATCTTTGGATCCTGCCTCTGTGAAAATTCTGCTTCTCAACAATCCTAAAGCTACAAGAAATGGATTAAAAGTATCCTGGAAAAAAATATTTTCTCCAAACGGTGACATCAAGCTGATGACCGGTTTATCGATTTTCTTCTTCTCTGAGGCTTACCAAATAGATTTTCTCAGTATGAAACACTTTTCTTCTGATAATTTCCGACACCACATGGATGCAGCGTTCTGGCCTCAAAGTGCACATTTTAAAGATTGTCGTCGGCCTCATGGGTCAATCTTCAGGAAGCTGCACCAGATGTCTGCCCTTATATGGCAGATTAGGAATGCGGCATGGAAGAATCATTAATCCCACCATCAATTTCTTAGAGCAGGAGGAATAATAATTATCTGTAAATCAGCTTTACATGAGCCTACAAGAAGACCTCTCTATTTCACATGAATACACACACACACACACACACACACACACACACACACACACACACACAGATGGAAACACATGATTTAGTGACGGTGTAAACGCAGCATTGAATTCCAAGAAAATCTCATTTTAATCTGTAAAGATGAAGGCTTAAACAACCAGCTATTTAGAAGACGTATAATTAGCACGGTGTTGGAATTCACCTTTTAAATTGCACATCCAGGAAGCCGGCGTCATGGCCGTGTTTACGCTCTGCTGTTCGTTTTGTGGAAGTAACCATTAAGGTCTGAAAATGGTGGGAAAAGAGGACTTCCCCCTCAAACAACCTGAACATAAAGAAAGGCTAATCTAGAATTAAAAACACACTTCATCCAAAGTCAAGTAGACTTGAAGGTTGAAGATGTTGAAGACGCTTCACCTCTCCTCTGAAGGCGTCTTGAGTTCAGTTCAGTTCATGATGTAGTTATGGAACAATAAGCGGTACATGCACTGAACAGAAACAGCTGTTTAACATGCCAGAAAGTGTTGCAAACATCACTCCTCGTCTTCCAAAAGGACTGAATCGTACTACACATAATCTCAAACATGCACGTACATGCTGAGAGTATACAGCCAGGTGCCAGGATGTAATCAGGGGAAACTCTTCACACTACCTGTTTCTTTTTTTAGATCAGTTCATGTAAAGGTTAATCTCGCTCTCTGTGGACGCTGGTAGCTAGTGTGCCTTCCCCGTGTACAGAGGTTTAAGTCCTTGAAAGCGGGCGGCCCGGGTTTGAATCTGACCTGTGGCTTCTTTCCTCGCATGTCGTTCCCCCCCACTCTCTCTCTCCCCGGTTTCTGACTCTATCCACTGACCTAGCTCTAAAAAAAAAAATAAGGGCAGGAAATCCCCCCCAAAAACAATCCCTCTGCAACACCTTTTTAAAAAAAAAAAAAAAAGTTTGATTCCAGTTTAAACCCGTTAAAGTGTCCTTTCATGGAGCATTTTTATTCTTTTTGGAATGTGAGGCTTAATTTAACCAACGCTGTTAACACGAGAAATAAAGCACAACGTGGACGAACAGGTCGCCGTTCTGACCTTCATGATAATGATAATAATACATTTTATTCATGAGCGCCTTTCAAGACACACAAGGACACTGTACAACAATCAACATTTAAAAAACAACGATGGGTAAAATCAGGATACAATAAACTAAATGAAATGTAGGACGGTGTAATTACAATTAAAATGTTAGAGTGAGTAGGCGATCTTGAACAGATGGGTTTTGAGTCACATGCATGTGCTTAGACACGTACGATCACGCCCTCAATTTGCGTTGTGTCCAGCTCAGTCGCTACCCGTCGGCCTTTTTTTTTTTTGGTCGATTCTACATGTTGAATCGTCGGTCGGTGACAGGAATCTCTCTGATTGGCTGTTCAGAGGTTTCATTTCTCTCCAGCTCTCGACACAGGTTCAGGAAAACCCCCTTGAGCATGCCGCTGTAGTATCCATGCTTTTCACCCATTAGTGCGGTTTCTCCTTATTTGTCTCCTCCGCCTCTTCTTTTCTTTTTTCCACTAAAAGACCAAGAGCTGACAACGCCAGCGCCATTTTCATTCTCAATTCTCCATTAGTAGTCGACCTATAATACGAGTGGTGACCGACAGCGGTGTGAAAATGGTCTTCTCGTATCATAAACAACGGACTACCGCCCCCTGCTGGCATGGAGAGTTATTTCCTCTCAGTGGTGGTCGGCCGTCGGCTGTAGTCTTTGCGGTGCGTTCAAGTGCAACTTTTTTGACCAAGACGTGAGGCCACTAGTTCTTTGCCGTCTGCTTGGTTGTGTCAGGGCCTTTCCTTCCTCACATCAAGCTGTCAGTCCAGAGACAAGCTCTTGAATAACCCCCCCCCCCCCCCCCCCCCTCCCTCCTCCTCCTCACACGTCTAGCTCCTCTAATGCTGTAATCCTCCTTTTATAAGGCCTCATGCCAGTGTATGATGCACTCCGTCACCTAAAGGTCCCTTTTGTTATGATACGGGTTTGCTCACATTTTGTCTGTCTTGTTGAATCAGCTTTCCATGAGTCATGCAAAGTGGAGCTGCAGGTAAACACACACACACAGGTATCATCGCGGAGATGCTGTTAAGAGCGTTTTTTTTAAATACCGGTTTCACATCTTGTAAGAGGTCGGGGGGGGGGAGATAAAGAAAAGGCCAACACATAACTCTGAAAGGAAAACAGATTAAGCATTTGTTGATCTGATAACAGCTTAACAACTCGGCTAAGCGTAGTGTTGTAAAACAGTAGTTGTCGTTTCCTCATAAATGTCAGCACAGGTCTCAATAATACACACCAGACAGTTTCTTCAAGACCTTTTCCAAACCTCTGTGGCATTCAGTGACATCCTCAGTGTCGTTTGGACGTGTGTGTACGGTTCAAACATGGGGACGTGTTTGTGTAAATGCAAACACTGTCGCCCGCCTGTTCATCCATAGAATCAGACTTTACATCAGCACTTTTCATTCACCAAATGTCATCTCTTTTCCACGGACTTGGATCCTGACCTTCATGTAGCTTAGCATTAGGTCCAACTGTACTATTTTTAAAATCAAGCGTTCCTAAATGAAGCCTGGGTGTGCTGTGTCGGGATTAAAAGGTTACAGGCACTGTCACGTTGTCAAAGTATCAACCTGTGCGGTCCTACCTGGCACAGCGTTTCAACAGAATCAGGGTCATAAGTCGCCTCTTAACCGCTCGCCAGCTCGCCTTCTTTTTGTGTCACGGTTGCACAACTTTCCTAGAAATGCGACCAAGAAAGAACTGCTTGGACTAGTTAGCCTTACATTGCAAGGAAATTAAACACTGGGGGGGGGGGGGGACTTTTGATTGTTGGAAGACGGGGAAGAACAATGTGCAGTACCACAGTTCAGTGCAGTGATACAGATCAGGTCACACCTTTTTTTTATTACAAGGAAGTAAACATTACATAAATTCTTCCTCATGAGGGTGTTGGCAAAGCTTTTTTTTTCCTCCTAAATTGAACCGAAGCACTTTTTTCTATATTTAAGAGTCATCCATCACAGAGCAGAGTTTTAATCTGCTCTGCACATCAGTGAAGCCTGAAACAAGCACGTAGTGATGCTCGCACTTCCTGTTGACATCTGCATCCTTGGGTCGTCCAAAAAGTTCTTAAAGGGAAATGCACTTTACATGAAACGCACTCCAGAGTAAAATCTAAAAAATTTTTTGCTGTTGGTACAGCGGGACTCAAGTCCTGTAAAAAGTTTTGTGCTTGTGTCTGACAGCCTGCATCTTACTGTATGTGTGTCAGATTTATTAAGGAGTGTTGATGCTTTGTTTTCTACATGGGATGTGTAGCTAGTTTGCACTTTGCTGTGCAGAGTCAGTTTCACCTCTGCACATACACAGATCAGGATTTTAATTAATTATTTATCAGCTTTAATTAGTGTTGTAGTACTCCAAATCTTTGTCTCAAGGCCGGTCACCAGACCACTTTTTGAAGGTCTCATCCTCGGTATCTGAATCATTTTTACTCAGTCTTGTCTCGGTCTCAGGCTGGGCGGACTCTGGATCTTAAATCAAGACCGGTCAAGAGCACCACTGATAGTCCACTGTGTCACTGTGATGATTTCTTTTTTTTATCCTCCTGGTAATGGCTGCAACCTTCCCGGTGTTACGGGATTATGATGACTTTTTATTTGACATTTTATAATAAATATATATGTATGAGCCAACCTGCAGAAGTTCTAGTTAGGTGTGACGATACAGATCTTGAATCTGGACTGTTTATCACGACAGTACTCTCACCTTGTTGTAATCTTCGACCCGTCTGTTTTCATTGAAATTCATTATCTGCTACGAGAGTCCGTCGAAGCCACAGGCAAAAAAAAAAAAAGCCCAGGTTACTCTAAAATCGGGATTAGCAGCAACCATGTTTATTCTGGTAACATTGCTCAAACCAAGCTGACTGGTTATGAAGTGTTGATACAGTAACAACGAGCCAATTCACAATCTTTTGGCTAGCTAGCTAAGCTAACAAGTCAAATGCTGCTGCCTCGACTCTGACTCCCCGCAGCACACACTCGACTCGGTAGCGGCCTGCACAGTTAGATAAACTAGGCTGCTCTGCTAGCTAAGTTTGGGAAGGTTAAATGTAAAAAACAAACCCTCATAAAGCAATGCTAGCTGGTGTTTTATTGTTTAAATGTCTTTCCCCCTTAGTTTAAGCTAGGCTAGCAGCATTCAGTCTTTTCAGTCAATTAGGAATACAACTAGTGCAAGAACTACTTCATCATCTCTAGTTTTGAGGGTATTTTGGGTTAAAGTTTCCGGTCCCTAACCTGCCCTTTTTCTCCTCCTCCACAGTTTCTCCCGCTGAGAGGATCCGGTTCATCCTTGGCGAGGAGGACGATGGCCCCCCGCCTCCTCAGCTCTTCACCGAGCTGGACGAGCTCTTGGCTGTGGACGGACACGAGATGGAGTGGAAGGAGACGGCCAGGTGAGCCACTCAGTGAAACTTTTTTTCTTTCAAAGCCAGGCATGAACTCTGTCAGACATCCCCCCCCCCAACCCCCCAACCCCACCACACCCTTCTTTTTATATATTAGTTGCCACGGGCAGTGTAGTCGTAAATTTCCTGCTGTACAATCCCAGTGCAGTCAGCGGAACAAAATCCCTTTTATGAATAATCGTGTTTTGTATGTGTAGGGAAATAGGTCGGTGAACTCCCAGTCTGATCTTATCTGACTGGGATCTGGAGTACCTGCTCTGTGGGACCAGGAAACGACAGAAAGTCCCACATGGTGTAGAACAAGACTTAAGGTTAACGAGAGCGCTGGGGCTCATGCAATTTAGACGTCTGACATCTGTCTTTTATGCCTTCTTATTAAAGACGCTGAGGTAGTAAATGTTAAGTCAATGAACGGCTCCTTTTTGTCCCAAAGATTTAAAATGATCTGATTACATTAGCAGACGGAGGAGACAAAAGGACAGCCACTAAAACGTCCTGGCAGTACGTTAAAAGTTGACTTATAAAATCATTTTCTTCTGTCTTGACAATGAGCCTCAAATCTTATTTGGCAGACGATTATAATTTAATTATTCTGTCTTCAAACAAAATGAAAAAACTGAGAATTTCCTCCTTGAAGACACAGACACCAGAGTTCCTCAAATATCATTCTGCACCTGGCTTTATGAGAAACCATGACCTCTGCATGTGCAAGTCATTTTCATCCAGGAAACAAAAACTCTCCTCCGTTTTTATTTTAAAAGTCTAATATGCATCTCGCAATAAAACAGGCTGCTTTGGAAGCGTGCTGTTAATCACTTCGACACATATACAGGGCGGAGAGGCAAATAAAAATAACGATATGGAAATAACCTATCGACTCTGTGACGGTCTCGTTTGAGTTTGCAGCGTACAAAGAGACATCAGTCTGTTTTATAACCGGCTTTAAACTCCTCACAGAAACTTTAACAAGTGTTTTGTACTTCATGACTCCGCACCTGTGCAGACGGGCAAAGACGGGGGTCGATCATTTTGCAATGAGAGCTGGTTTAAAAAAAAAAAAAAAAAACTTGCCATGTATCACGCTTGAGGAGTCATGCACAGATTTATCAACAAATACTACCACCAGTCAAGTTTCTGCCAACTTTTGTTTTTATAAAACAGTCAGCAAATGTCATGTTTCCACACATGTGCAAGGAGGTATGAAACAGGACATTTTGCTCCTGTTATTTCCATTTCCATCAATATTACAAAGGAAATAATCTTCAGAAAAGGTGAAGGGGTGATAGTGGATTTGAAGTGTCTAAAAATGTAAATTCTGGTTGCCGATTTTTTTGTTTTGGATTTTGACAATTTAAAAAAATCAGAGAATCGAAAAAGACTCAAGTTTTCTGTTGTATCTTTCATCACAAGAAGTACACTGATCTGGAATAATACAGATACACAAAATAAGCCGACTGGTGATGAGCATTTCTTTCTAACTTCTACTTCTTTAAAGTCTTTGTCCTGCGTCAGGAAGAGGGGAAAAGGAGGGGTTGTCCAATAGGGAGGATAAATGCACTCCTCGAGGTCGTCGCTGTCTTCAGACTCATGCTAACATAAAGCAAGACGTCTGGTCGCAGGGCGCGTGGACGGCAGCCAGAGGGATACTCTATCCCCCTGAGGAAACCCCATCCTCAGGCCTCAGGAGAATGGCTCTTTTGTAGCGCTGACATGTGAGGCATTATTGTTTAAAAAGAGCCCTTGTCCTGGGTCTTACCTTTAAGGCCTAGCTCATCCGCGGTAGCAACAACAGAGTGTGGTTTCTCGTGTTAAGCCATGTGTGGGCTTGAAGCTAAAAAAAAAAAAAAACCACACAACTGACGCCGTGCAGCTCAGCGTGTTTTGCTCAAGTCTACTGATTTATTATGTTACTGCTACGGCGTCCTGCTTCCCGTAGTCTCGCCTCCCGTAGTCTCGCCTCCTGTAGCCTACTGTGACCGTTTCAAAACACAGTTGGGTTGTTTTGTAAAGAAAAGAGGAACCGTCTTGTCGCCTTTTTGTTTGCAGCCTGTATTTCTTCACAAGCTTGCAAAGCCACTGTTGTGCACTTTTATATATCAATATAATACAGAGACATTTTCTATTAGCAAAGATGTTCCAGTAGATCCAATGTTTTAGATTTGGACAAGACTACCTCTCAGACACAAATGCTATTTAATAATGTATGTCTTTTTAAGCAGCTGTAAACCATGTTTAAATGTCATATGATTGCCGTCCTTATTGCTAAGTAGTCTACTTCAAATTTTCCAAGGTAAGCTATCTTTAGCAGCAGCGGCAGCTCGGCTAGCAGCTTCTTGGCTAGCAGAAGCTTGGCTAGCAGCACCTGGTCTAGTGACCCGTCCTGCTGCTTGTGTGTTCGCCCTTTTTAGAGAGATATAGGCTGCATATTTAGAGAGAAACATTAAAAAAAAAAAGTATTTTAAATTTGAATTTAAGTGACTTGGTGTTTTCTGGGGAAACAATTAGTGGTGGCAAGTTGGGAGGTAGCAGCTCGGCTAGCAACAAGTCCTGATGCCCCTTAGCTGTGCGCATTGCGTCAGAGAAATTATTATTTTTTTTTAATTAATTAAAGTTAAATTAATTTAACTTCAATCAAAAAACTGAAAAGAGTCAACAGAAAACACTACTTGTTGACTCTTTGTTGGCTTAGAAATGAGGACTGCATTCTTTGCTCACAGTTCACTGTTGGTTGTAAACGTCGAGGCTCACTTTCTTCTGAATGGTCAGCTATCTGGAAGCCTTCAGGGGGGTGCAGAACGCTGCAGGGCTGCCAGGGTAGGGTCTGCTCTTCAGTGCTTGGAGAAGAGAGTCTATGTAAGAAGTTTCACCGGCTTACGAAGAGGCTTGAAGCCGTCTTATGAACGTCTTGGTTTCATATCGGGACTATCCATGATTTGCAGAACAAGATGTTTAGCGCCCTCTGCAGACTCATCCAAACACCACCCTTACACACCTCTCTGCTTACTTCCTGACAGGTGGATCAAGTTCGAGGAGAAGGTGGAGAAGGGCGGCGAGCGCTGGAGTAAACCCCATGTGGCCACGCTGTCCTTACACAGCCTGATGGAGCTCAAAACGCACATCGAGAAGGGAACCATCATGCTGGACCTGGAGGCCGCCACGCTGCCACAAGTAGTCGGTAAGAAGGGTTTGAAACTTCACAGTGGGGGGAATCAAAGTACTCCAAGGCACAACGTGTAGCCTAATGTTCATCCTTCTTTTTGTACGGCAGAGGTGATCACCGACAGCCAGATCGAGAGCGGGCAGTTGAAGCCGGAGCTGAAGGAGAAGGTCATGTACACGCTGCTACGGAAACATCGCCACCAGACCAAGAAGTCCAATCTGCGCTCTCTCGCTGACATCGGCAAGAGTGTTTCAAGTGCAAGTAGGCTCTTCTCCAACCAAGAGAATGGTAAAAGCTGATAAAATGAGCTCTTTTTTTCTGTCTTCATATCCTCAAACTAACCACTCTGTTAGATTTTCATTTCCTAACATAAACTCTTACGACTTCTCTCTGCATCTTCTCTCCTTTTGTTTCCCTTGTTCTTTTTCTTTTCCCAACTTCTCTTCGGGGTCTGTGGTGTCTCTGATCTTCCTCTTGGGCGTCTTGGGCGTTAAAGCACGCAACCCCCTCGAGCAGCACCCCGTGCCTTGTTTAAGCCCGCAAGAATTAGAGGAAGCGTCTGAGGTCATGAGGAGCTCCAGCATGGGATACCTCTGTAAGTGAGGTCGCAGCACTACGGCTTAAAAAAGCAGCATAGATGCATTGTATGTGTATTGCTGAACTAGCATTATAGCTACAGACAAATGCAAATGCTAACCAGAAACACATCAACACAATCAGACTGATTTTGAAAAGCTAGGGGCTTAAAGGGGCTTTTTGGCACCAGTGTGATATCAGATAAAGGGAGCCAGTAAAGTGAATTACTGAGGAATGAATATAAAGAAAGAACGCGGCATGTCAAATGGACATTGTTTTGGCACAGATATGATGGTTGGAAAGTTCTCATAAGGCTGTTTTCTTAAACATTACCCATTGTTTCACATTGTGAACACATTATAAGTGCTGACCGCATCGGCTCAGCTGTCATGCTTTGTGCTGCAGAAAGTCGACCACGGGTTCCCAAACCTTTTTAGCACGCAACAGTTTATTTGGAGGGCTAACAAGTGATTTTTTTTTTAAAACCATGTTTCCAAAAAGAGTTGGGATCATGCGTTGATATCAAATTCAAAATGTGCACAAACATTCACCCCCCAAAAAATTTGAAAAGTTCAGTTTCAACATCTGATGTTGACTTTGTGCTGTTTTTTCAATCAATCATGTTGTTTCAGTGTTTTTTTGCAAATCATTATCAGAATCAGATTTATTGGCCAGGTATGCTTACACACACAAGGAATTTAACTTTGGTGAACTGTGCTCTCTTATGAACAGGTACAACATTAAATATCAACAATAAACAGAATAAGAAAAGACTAATATTTACATAAATATGAAACAGTGCAGTGGTGAAAAGTGCAAAAGATGCTGAAGTAACATGATGAGTAAACTGTAGTTATGTGACAGATGGGTCAATTAAGATGTCAATTACAGTATTTACATAAATAAGTGTGCGTATATTATCGTTTAAATTAAATAATATATATATACAGATATGTATATTCACAGTGACTGTTGGTTTAGTGTAGTGTTTTCACAAGTGCACAAAACTTCCAAAAACTTCCTGACATTTTTTGGGAGAGCTGAACATGCAAACATGAACGGATTCTATTTTTCAAAGCAACTTTTTCCCAGAATTCCCAGACAGACAGGGTGAGCAGATTTTTAAATTTCACTAAAGGGAGGGGAGGGAGGGGGGAGGAATTGATCATGACATCTTGGTGCACGTAATGACGTTCTTCTCCGCACTTTCATTGATACTGTGAATACGTCCAATCACACCAAGCATTGATACAAAGGCAAAAAATATTTATCTTTCCGCCCCACTACCCTTTTTACCCCCCCCCTCCCTTCTTACAGTAACAGTCTCCCCTGTGAAGTGCAGTAGATTAAAGTAGATTTTTTAAAGGGCAGCCTGACCTGAGTGCATGTGTGAAAACAACACTTTTTTTTTTTTTGTTTCTGTTCACATTTGTCACATGGTCTCAACTCTTCTGGAGTATACAGTTAAAGCATAATGTATTCTGTAAATGAGTTTCTCTGAAGAACATACAGGCTATCAGCATAATGTGCCGCTGGTCATTTATCTCAGCCTGTCAGAACTTCGGCTGGGGCTCTGAAAGTAATCAGTAACAGAGAAAACGCTCACAAATCAAACATTTCTGCGGCTTCAGAAAGCTTAAATCTGTTTTGAACATTGTCATCAGCAGTGATTTGAAGTGATGGACTGTTTTCAAAACTGTGCTGTTCAATAAGTGAAAAATCTCATCCCATGCATGTTTCTGCTGACGCTCATAAGCAGCTGACCTAAGACGGCCTGCTAGCCTCACTCTCCTCTCTCTCTCTCTCTCTCTCTGAATGAAAGGCCATCTGGCATAAGTCCTCAAGCTTAAGCCTCTCCACATTTAGCTTTAGTTTTCTGGCTCTCTTTGTGTACTTGTACCTGGTGCTTCTTTTTCTTTTCTTTTCTTGGACTCGTTTTTCCACCTGGGCCCAAAAATGTCTCATTTACTGTTCTGCCCCAATGTGTGTCCTCAACAGTGTCTCCCCCCCTCTCTGCAGGTAGTCCGACCACTGCCCATAGAAACCTCACCTCCAACAGCCTGAGTGACTTCTCTGACAAACCAGAGAAGGATCAGGTAATATTTGAATGTCTCTCTGTCTGTCTTTGAGGATACTTGAAGGACTCTGTTTACAAAGCAGGTCATGTGTTTGTGAGCCTCACATACTGTACAGATAGATAAGAAGAAAGAACCCCCCCCCCTGGCCGTCCTCCCTGTAATACAAAAAGCTCACTGTGAGTTTCTCTCTCCTGCCACGACTCATGATCGAGTAGCAACCTTCAAACGTGGAGTAAAAGACCCCAGAGGCAGCTAAAGTGAAACAACCTGAATTAACGCTCCAGCAACAGTTGATGAATCTGCATGCGTGTCAGAACCCGTTGACCCAAAAAAAACAACAAGGCTGGAGTTAATCATCCACTCCATGGAAGTGGGAGTCTTTTTCTTTCATGGAGCTAAATCAAAAGGGAGCAGATTTGACTTGGCATGTCAGTTAAGGAGACGTTTCCTGGGCTGTTTTTTTTTTTTTTATCAGGTAGCATAAAGTCACGCTACACATAATACAAGGAAAGGGCGGGCACGGCCTGTTCTTAAGGACACCGCATAAGTTTCTGCCATGTTCCTTTTTTAATTGCATTTTAATCGCTCCACATTCATTTCAAACGTCACACAAATCATCGCTCGTACTGTGCTGCATGTGACAGAAAAACGGGAGCAAGACTTTGAGTGTGAAATGTTGCAAGAACTTCTGTAATCTTTGTTACAACTCTGTCTGACATTTACACTCCCTAACTTTATCTGTCCTCTCGTTTCCTCTCCTCTCCTCTCTTCTCCTCTCGTTTCCTCTCCTCTCCTCTCCTCTCCTTTCCTCTCGTGTCCTCTCCTCTCCTCTCGTGTCCTCTCCTCTCTCCTCCCCTCTCCTCTCCCCTCCTCTCCTTTCCCCTTCTCTCCTCTCCTGTCCTCTCCTCTCGTCTCCTCTCGTGTCCTCTCCTCTCGTCTCCTCTCCTCTCGTGTCCTCTCCTCTCCTCTCCCCTCTTCTCCTTTCCCCTCCTCTCCTCTCGTGTCCCCTCCTCCTCTCCTATCATGCCCTCTCCTCCTCTCCTCTCCTCTCCTCCTCTCTGTCTGTCTGTCTCCTCTCTTCTCCTCTCCTCCTGTCTGTCTCCTCCCCTCCTCCTCTCCTATCATGCCCTCTCCTCCTCTCCTCTCCTCTCCTCCTCTCTGTCTGTCTCCTCTCCTCTCCTCTCCTCCTGTCTGTCTCCTCTCCTCTCCTCTCCTCTTGTCTCCTCTCCTCCTCTCTGTCTGTCTGTCTGTCTCCTCTCTTCTCCTCTCCTCCTGTCTGTCTCCTCTCCTCTCCTCTTGTGTCCTCTCCTCCTCTCTGTCTGTCTCTCTTTCTTCTCACAGTTAAAGAATAAATTCATGAAGAAGCTGCCCCGTGATGCAGAGGCGTCAAACGTGCTGGTCGGAGAGGTAGACTTCCTGGAGACTCCCTTCGTGGCGTTTGTCCGTCTGCAGCAGGCCGTCATGTTGGGCGCTCTGACTGAAGTCCCTGTGCCCACGAGGTAACGCACACAACAATGACAGTTTCACTTTTATTATCTATATCAAAACGATCCATTCCTCGATCTCTAAATGTGACCTTGTGATTTGTATTCCTGCTGTTTCTCAGGTTTCTCTTTGTCCTGCTGGGCCCCAAAGGCAAAGCTAAGTCCTATCATGAAATCGGAAGAGCCATCGCCACGCTGATGTCGGATGAGGTACGTCATCACTTTGACTAACTATTTTTAAAAGTTCAATCTTAACCGTGCATCAAGGTTTTATTTCGATACGAGAAAGTTCTACCGTTGACCTTGAACCCTAAGATGGGCTTCAAGTCTTAGCACAACATAAACACTGGTTTGTTTGAATCTGTGAAGCTTCAGGGCTGCAGGACAACGAGAGAGATCGTTTGCTATTCTGAAGCCGCTGAGCTCATCCTTTAACGCTCTGATTGGACTGATTAGTCTGTAATTGGTTGTGAACCTAAGCTAATGGCATCTGGAGCTCTCTCTTGGAACGACACGGCCTATCCTCCGGATTGGTGGAATACCTCGTTAGGGCTTTGTGGAAGTTGCTGGACCAAAGATTAAGGGCACCTATTCTTTCCCCCGTACAATGACATGACACTGATGCTGATGAGTTTGTTTGAGGTCCTACATAGGGTTGTTTTGTTTTTGTTTTTTTACCAGGGGGTGCATGAAGTTTTTGTAAATGCATTTTCTGCACTTGGAAAAGTTACCACTTGTTTCATGCAACATAATCTTTTATTTTAATGATTTGATGGGATCAAAAAGTCCAAATCTTTAAAAAGTAAACCGCACAGATCTCATCATATACCCAAAGCTGCTGCTGCGAGGGAAAAGAGAGAGAGCGAGATAGAGAAGCTGTGCTCCATTCAAATCAAAGGTCTGCCAATACTGTCAACATTAGCCTGCTAGCACAACATTGCAGGACACAGGCGATTGCAGCTCGAGGAAAGGACGATTTTTGTCAGCCGCTTGCTTAATTATGGTGCGTTCAAATTGATAACTCCTTTGTGCAAACATGAGTGGAGCGTGGGGTCGGAGGTGTGTCTCTACAGGAGAGCGGAGGCTTCAGAAAAGCGGAGGTGTAGCTAAAAACAGCAGTTTGTTTTGGTTTCATGCTGGTGCTCAAGGGCGACATCTACTGGATCAAAAAGTCGCTCATTCTTCCTTTAATTTCTCCAGTTTTTCTATGTTATTTATTTATTTTGGGGCTGTTTTTGTCTCTATTGGAGAGGACAGCTGAAAGGAGACAGGAAATGTTGGGAGGAGAGAGAGTGGGGGATGACATGAAGCAAAGGGCAGAGGTCACATTTGAACACACGGGCCGCTATGACGAGGTCTATTTCCTCTTCACTTCAGGCGTGCATCATCTGACACCTCTTATCACAGTTTTTCTGGCTAGTCTTGTTGTCAGAAACCAATTTGTGGCTCAATTAAGGACAACGTTTGTCAGCAGTTTCGAGGTCAATACAATCAAGTCGTTACAGGCTCGTTGTATTTTCCAGTATTTCCAGCTCCGTCTGCTCTGTGTCTCTCTGGTGTGTATCTCCACACTCCGCTCTGACTCAGCCTCTCCGAGTTGTCAGGAATGTTGACACACATTTCAAGAGCGCACCTTAACTCACACATTCCCACAGATCACCCGACTCTTCCCCGCTGTATCTCGTGTCAACAACGCAGGATAGGAAGTGTGTTTTTCCTGGATTTCCTCAGGTTAAACTTTACCCTCTCTGACGTCTTAGTCAGAGGTTTATCAGATTCTCAGTAGTAAGTTACCGGCTTGTATCGGTGGATATCAAAGATTAGGACTCTGTATTTGTTTACATTGTGAAAGAGTTCAGATAAATCCTGGTGGTTGTCAATATTATGTACAGGGGGATGCCGTCATTTCACCGTGTGTTATCAGAAGTCGCTGGGACGGAGCAGTTGCGCATTTTAGGTTTTTTGTTTTTTTTCTCAACCCTGATTTTTTTAGGGACAGATCAAGGTTTTTATCTTGAATGTAAACTACAGATAAAACAACAGACTTTGGGACACATGACGTAGTATTTGTCTGATTAATACGATGTTGGTAATGGTTTGTTGCCCTGCAGGTTTTCCACGACATTGCCTACAAAGCGAAGGACAGACAGGACCTGCTGGCGGGTATCGAGGAGTTCCTGGATGAGGTCATCGTCCTCCCCCCGGGAGAGTGGGACCCCGACATCAGGATAGAGCCCCCCAAGTCTCTGCCCTCCTCAGACAAGAGGTCTGCTCTAAGCTACACCATAAATCACTTTTAACTCATCTTTTTTGATTATTTAAAGGCCGAAGTGTTATGCATACATTTGCATAATTAGGGGCGGGGCTATGTTGACTGACAGACGGACTTGTTGCAGGAGGCTTAAGGCCCCCTGGCACAGCTACATCGACATAAATAGACTAAGATGGAACCAAAATATAGTAGATCTAGAAGCACATGTAAGACACTTAAAAGCCAGACAACATAAGACAGGAAAGAAATACCGTACACCTAGCAGAGCACACAGGTCAACAACACAACACATAGGCCTACATAGGGCTCAGCGTTTTCCAATATGGCGACCGCCAAGGCCAAGGAGCCATGGGCCTCATAACAGCTATTCAGAAACCGATGTGTGTCGTCACTGAGGCTACGTCTGCAGAGGCTTGCTAAGAGCTACAATCAACCACCCAGCTGTCAGTCAACCCAGCTGCACCCGTAATCATGCAGATTTACGCACAACTCTTTGCCTTAAGAAACGGGCTGAAGGGCCCCAAACTGTTTTTACCGCTGGCTGTAAACATGTTTATTTCTGCTGTAAAACTCCAGGAACTGCAGTTTGTTGCACTTTCACTCTGGCTTAATTCTTCAACACCGCAGGTCGATAACAGAAGTGAGACAACGTCCATGTTTCATACAGTCGATAGTTGGATTATTTTCCCTAAATTGACACATAGTTTCTTGGTTTAAAACTTCAAAGCCCCAGTGGTTAGTTTGCACGCCCCCAATGTAAAGAGGCTGTAGAGTCCTCGAAGCGGGCGGTCCTGGGTTCGACTCTGGCCTCACCTCCTGTCACACCCTCGCTGATATATGTCTCTATTCACTGTTCTATTTTTACAATAAAGACACCTATACTGGCTTTTTTCCATGACATACAGATGTTTACTTTATTCACATATCTTACTTAATCCCCCCCCCCCTCAGATTGTTTTTTGTTTGTGTGAAAACATAAATCTGAAGGTCTGTCTGCTGTCTTGTTTTAAAAAAGGAAGCACATGTACGCTGGATTAGAGGCGCCTCAGATGAACGGCGACACCCCCCACGATGCGGGACACGGAGGGGGAGGAGGACACGAGGTCGGAGAGGAGCTTCAGAGAACTAGAAAGTAAGGAGAACTCGATTCCTTAACACACATCATCCTCAGCGGTGCATCTTTGAATAAACTGTGTAGAAACTAAAAAAAGTGACACTACAGCCCTTGTGTGAGTCAAAGTCATGACCAGGAAAAACATTTAAGTCTTAATTATCTCTTCTTGCAAGTAAGTTTGCAACAAGTAAGTGTTCCCGGCATGGCTCAGAGCACTTCAGAATTAGATAACTTCTTCCTTCATGTTTCAGGAACAGGCTGTCCTTTCTTTATCTGGTGCCTGACACCACATGAAGTCAAAGTTTCCACAGTTATGAAATTTAAAGGAGCTGCTAAACGTGTTTGTTTGCATATTTTTTAAATTTTTTGTTTTTTAAGGTTCTGTGGAGGTCTCATCCTGGACATCAAGCGGAAGCTGCCGTTCTTTGCGAGCGACTTCTACGACGCTCTGCACATCCAGTCTCTGTCGGCCATCTTGTTCATCTACCTGGGCACGGTCACCAATGCGATCACGTTCGGGGGGTTACTCGGAGATGCGACGGAGAACATGCAGGTAAAGAAAGACCCCTGATGTAAAATCACATCTCATAGCTCATGCATATTTGGTAAAAGTTAAAAAGCTGTAACTGCAGACAGATCTGTCCAGTTTGGGATTAGTTTGCAGTTCCCTTCATTAGGGCCTGTGTTCTTTTTCCACAAGCAGCACCCACAATTTCCTTTACAGAGCGCTTCTCACCAACTCTCATTGTTGCTAGGTTACGAAAATGTGACTTCTGCTTCCCTCTGATATGTCAGTAGGTGTGTTTTTCGATAGTTCCATATTTTTAGAATTTGCTTAAGTAAAAGGAAATATCACCAAGACTTGATAACGATGTAAAGGAGTCATGTCCTGACGTCAGCAAAAGATTCCCCCTCGAAATGACAAGTCAGACTCCTCCGCCATTGTTGTTGACAAAGCTGATATCAGAAGTCCCGCCCCTTCTTGATTTTGATTTGTCAGTGAAGGAGAGGTGACAGGCTCAAACACAACCATTGGGCTCCAAGATCTCTTTCAAAAAGGAATAAAGCCTCATTTCAACAGTTTGTGTTAAATTTGCAGGAATACAATTCTAGAGGCAGATGATGTCAGATCCCGACTTTCATCTGAAGTCTAGGTTAAGCTTGATCCTACATTTCCCATAATACACCTGAGCCTTTATCACACATGAACAAAACTCCAGAAAAAAGCTCCAGAACTTTTTAATCTTCATGAGTGCACACAAACGGCAACTGGACTCTTCCCTGCCGGCTCCCTATGTGTGAACACGGCAGATATTTTCAGTTAAGATCCACAGCGAGTGAGCGATTGAGTGGGTGAGGTGATGACGTCAATATCGTGTGATCGCTGCTGCCTTTGTGCACGTAATGCAGCTGTTTCCTGCTCTTGATTTCCCCAGTAGGTTCTAACAAACATCCATGGATTTGGATTTGGAAAATCTTTATTGTCCCCAAGGGGCAATTTGGTTTGCAACAGAGGTCCATACAGTCAATACATCTATAAAAAAAACAGCACAATGACATAAATATAAAACATAACTACCATGGATATCATCATGATGGACGTGAGTGAGACATGCAATACTTCCAGTTACATTATTTTCTTAACTGAACATCAAAGTCTCCCTTAAAGGTGACATATCCTCCTCCTCTTCTTCAGTTTAAATAAGTCTCAGAGCTCCTCAAAACATGTGTGTGAAGTTTCTTATTCTAAATCCACTCTGATCCTGTATTTGATCATGTCTATAAACCCCTCTATTTCAGCCCTGCTCAGAACAGGCTGTTTCTGTGTCTGCACCTTTAAATATGTAAATGAGCTATGTCTGACCACGCCCCCTCTCTGGAAGGGCTTGGGTGTACTCGGGGCTTTCTCGCTCCATGTCCTATTGTTTACGGTGAGAAGGCAGACTCAGAGGGCAGAACAAACACCTAGCTGTGGGAGTGTCACCCACCTGGGGGAGGGGCTACTGCCCTTTGTGATGTCATGAAGGGAAAATCTCCAAACGGCCTGTTTGAGCACACATTTTCTGAAAAGTGGAGCAGGTAAAAGACGGAGAGGATGGACTTTTCTCATCATTGGGGGGTTTGTAGACAGACTAGAGACACATGTTAGTGTAAGAGAAACATGGGGAAGTGGATTTTTCATAACATGTGACCTTTAAACATACATGACACGGTTATGATTTAATCGCAGCACTTCCTCTTTGTGGCCTGAAAGGGAGTTTAACTTCAAATGAAGCATTATGAAAGATTGTTATTGTTTGATGGATTGTGACGCTGAAGTTGGCTGTGTTTGCAGAGTTGATTCTGGGATTATTTTCTGTTCACACTGGGGAAGGTCACTTCATTAAAGAGCCAATCAGCACGGCTTAATTGGCTTTGATGCACATGTCCATGCATATTGTCTCGCTACAAAACAAAAGGGATCGGACAAAACTTCAATAACACTAAAATATAAATCGCCCTGTTGACTCGTTTGGGTAAATTATCGCTGCTGCCAAAGGTCCATATTAGGCGCTCTGAGCACATTTAACTATGGGGCACTACTTCATGGCTCCTTAACGATGGTCGCTTATGAGGGCGATTTGAACAGAATTTAATGGGTCGGAGAAGAAGCTGACAGCGGGATGAAAGAAGGAAAGGGCAGCGGTGGTAAAAAGTGAAAAGATGAAGCGTGGTGAGAGGTGACACTGACCCCATATTTCAGGGAATAAATACATTGACCCTGCACTTGACCTTTTCAGGGTCTTATTACATTCTTCAGTCAATCAGAAATCTTGTTGTATCTTCATTATAATTGTCTTGCAATTGATCAGTTATTGCAGTTTTGTGAAATTATCGCTATCTTGTAGCTATCACATCTCGTCTGGTATCATCTTGAGTATCCCTGCGAGTCACACTTCTACAAGACAAATGTGTCGTTTTCCCTGTCAGTGTTCCCCCTCCTATTAGATTCATGAGCTGCAGTGTCGCCCGTCGCTGGCCTGAATGGAATGATATTGAATCTGTTGTGAGATATTTGCTGTTTTTCCACCTCCCCGTCAGAGCTCCCTTTGTGAAGTCACAGCTTAATTAACACCAAATAGATTTCACTTCAGCTGATAAGCCATGCTAATATGGAGCTCAAAGGCTCATACTGCATCCATCTGTTGCACCTTCTGTTGACAGAGCTGCATGCGGAAGAGAGTCGCACATTTCTGGTAAAGAGTGGCGCACATTGCTGCATGCTTCCTCATGCACCGCATTCCTTTTGTGTATTTAGAGTACTGAGAGGTTGTCAGGTTGTCAAAAGGCGCTTTGGCTTCTGAAGAGAGCTGCCTCCCTGCACCACCACCACCACCACCGCAGCAACCTCAGGGATTTACCTGCGCTGTAAATAACCACAGATCCAGATTACTCCACTGCAGCCTTGTCATGGCTGCATGTCTAATGACCCCCCCCCCCCCCCCCCCACCCAAACACACTCACACACACACACACACACACACACACACACACACTCTCACACACATCCCTTTGCTTTCCCACTCTGAGCACAGCGGAGGGCTTCCCTGCTCTCACTTGACCTCTCCTCAGCTCAGGATATGAAAATTTAAACTCACATTTTTTTTCGCTTATCTGCTGTATCTGTGAAGCAATAAGCTTTTAAAATACACACAGTCAGAACAACCAACAGGAAAGGAAACAGGCTTGTCCTGATTGGCCGGCTGTCGCAATAACTGTGTATTGTTTGGAGGGAAAACAAAGCTCCCTGCTGAGTGAGCAGAAATATTGTATATATTTTTGTAGTCTGAGAGAAAGCTGATTGTTTCTTTACTCTGGTAGTAAATGAAGACTTAAAGTTGATTTACTTTAGCTTATTTCACATGTAAAAATAACAACATGTGGGTGTGGTAGAAACCTGTATATGTTTGTAAGAAACCCCACCCAACACATACAAACATGGTCAACCTAAATATTAGTCTGCATCATATGTGCATGTATATTACAGCACCAACAGGTTGTAACAGCGGTCATGATTGTGTCCTGAGACTAACTTTCAGTGTGCGGTGTTTTTTTTTTTTTTGGTACCCCCTGTGGCCTAAGCCGTAACTGATTTATTTGCGGAATGGTCCTGTACGCTGAGAATAACATTTAAAAAAAAAACAACAACATTTCAGTGGTGGCGGCCAGCTTGTTACATACACGTTTTTTATTTGTCAAGAACCACATGGCATCTCTTTCTTGAAACTAAATCAAAACGAAGTAAATAACAATTACAACAAAATAACTTAAAGTCTTTCTGTGTGATTTTTCACACTTAAATATAATATAAATCAAGTATATCCTCTGAAAATAACTCTGTGAGTCATGACTGTCTACAATGGGTGTAACACCCGAGTCCCACTGTCTGTGATGTTTTCAGAGTCCTATCTTCAGTTTGTTTACATCGCCAGGACGGCCGGCTGACTCCTCCCCTCGCATATAAAAGTTGTTTAATTGAGGGACTAGAGAAAAGAAGAATAACATACTGTACTCACTGCTTAACTGTGTTTCTAGATCACGCTCATTTCAGGTAAATTTACATGCAGTGTGAAGATACGAGCATAATAAAGATCGCTAGCATTAGCATGCTAACACAACAATGCAGCGCAAGTTGTTTTGGTTTCATGCTGGTGCTCAAGGGCGACATCTGCTGGATCAGAAAATCGCATTTAAAGACTTTAATAAAAACTGTTAAGGTAAAAGTTCTTGCCCAAACCTTTGTAAGAAAAAAAGAGCAAACTTGTTGAATTATTAGTGAGTGTGTTATTTTAGTTTCATTATCGCACCGTGCTGCGCTCAGTGTTATGAAGTAACTTTTTAAGGTTCTGTGTGTATATTTGTGTCCTTGTTGTTCTTGTAAATGTGAAGTTATTTGTGCTTATATAATGTATAAATGAAGTCATCTTTCAGGAGCTGATTCTGTATTTCTTTGCCCCGCGTGCTGTCTTGCAGGGAGTGTTGGAAAGTTTCCTGGGTACGGCGCTGACGGGAGCGGTGTTCTGTCTGCTGGCCGGACAGCCGCTGACCATCCTGAGCAGCACGGGCCCCGTGCTCGTCTTTGAAAGGCTCCTCTTCAACTTCAGCAAGTGAGTGTTTTCCTTTCTGATGACGCTGGTTCAGGGTGACCGAGGGTTCAGACACAGCCTGAGGGCCCGGGGGAGATATTTAAAGATCGTGGACCATGATGTTGTTTGTGTGTTTCCAAAAAGATGCTTTCCTTGTGACCTCTTCAAATAGAAAACGGGAGCGTTAAGAATGCAGACCGATAATCACATTCACGCTAAGCTGCTAGTTTCTGTTTTGATTTAATCAAAGAGGAACTTTTTGTTCTCACTGAATATCTCGTGCAGTATTTGCCCTCAACTCCCTGTCCTGCTTTATTCAGAGACAAGTTAAGACTCTTAAGTAGTGCATAAAAAGACAAACCCTGCTCACACAATATCTTAACTCAACTTTTGGGGTGAGCTGCATGTTAACTTTATCCAGATTTTTTTTCCCTGCGGGACTCCTTGAAAAAGTTGCACAGAAAAAAATTGCTCAATAAGTCGGGGTGAGTAGATGCATGAACACACAATAGGTAACATCCAGAAAAACAATTCACCACCAGTGAGTGGGCAAGGGTGATGATGCTGCTTTGTACGGTCTGAGGGAGTGAAACGCCCGCTGCACACAAGATGAGGAGAGATATTTATGGTCTCGGTCTTGGCTCGGTCTCACCCTGATTTGGTCTTTGTCTTGACTCGGTCTCGATCCCCTAAATGTCTTGGTCTTGGAACTCTCCGGTCTCGGGTATGTCTTGGTCTCGGGTTATTGTGGTCTTGACTACAACACTATTTTGGAGGGTGTGGTTTTAAGTCTCTGGCTCTTCGTTGGTGCTGCAAAGAAAATCACAAGGTGTTTTTTGGAGAGCTGTCCTGTTAGATAACCTCTAACCTCTTTGAGAGCATCAGGTCCATCCCTTCAGACATGTTGCATGTTAAACCTGCCATTTCTTGTGGGTACTAAAGGCTGTTAATGCTGTCCTCTCCCTCCTCCTCCTCCCACTGTACTCTCCCAGAGAGACTCTTCTAGCATTACCAAACAGCATGCTGCTTATGTTCCACCATCAATAATTCACTCTCATTTAATTTTACACTGTGACTGAAGAATGTTGTGGCGACCGTGGCCTCTGAATGTTTCCACGCCCGGAGGAAAAAAGCTGCTGAGTCAGCTGCAGCTGCTAGCCGTCTCTTCGACTGGTATATGTTGACCTCAGGGGGGCATATTCTCTAGACCGGCATGATAGGAGAAACATATACAATGCATGATAACATAGCTCAATAACGATGTGAAGTGCGATTTTTAAAAAGAAGCATTTATTAAGGAGTGCATATTAGCTGTTGCTCACATGCAGGTAAACATTAAAGGCTTTCTATGTGATCTTTCACATTTAAATATAATATAAATCAAGTATATCCTCTGAAAATCATGACTGTCTACAATGGGTGTAACACCCGAGTCCCACTGTCTGTGATGTTTTCCGAGTTTTCAGAGTCCTATCTTCAGTTTGTTTACATCGCCGGGACGGCCGGCTGACTCCTCCCCTCGCGTATAAAAGTTGTTTAATTGAGGGACTAGAGAAAAGAAGAATAACATACTGTACTCACTGCTTAACTGTGTTTCTAGATCACGCTCATTTCAGGTAAATTTACATGCAGTGTGAAGATACGAGCATAATGAAGATCGCTAGCATTAGCATGCTAACACAACAATGCAGCGCGAGTTGTTTTGGTTTCATGCTGGTGCTCAAGGGCGACACCTGCTGGATCAAAAAATCACATATAAAGCCTTTAAAGTCACAATATCTGTGATTACAAAATGTCTCTCCTGACTACAAAATATCTCCACAAAGATATCATTCTAATATTTTTCATCAGTCACCAATTAATCTGAGGTTTTCCACTCAGTAGGTGAAATACTTCAAACACTTGTTTTAGTAATTCACTTGTATGGCATTTTATGATTATTTAACTGACATGTTTTACCGACAAATGAATGTATTTTGTTATTTTTTGCTACTGCATCAGAGCTCTGTGAAGTCCAAGACAAATTTCCCACTGGGACAATGAAGTTAATCTTAATCTTAAACACACGCTGAGTGAGAAAGCATGGCATTACCACAAAGTAATTGTTCATATTTGTTGCGCTGGATTTTGACTTTGTGATGCGCTTGTTGTGAATGTAACGATGAAATTGTGAGCCGCTGTGGCTCACGGTTGATCTGGGGTTCGATCCCTTTTCCGTATTTTTCTGCCATCAGTGTGTAAAATGTGACATGAAGTGTAAAAAAAACCCAGATGGGAGTAAATGTTCCATATTTTAGTTCCACGTATAAACGTATATTCTGCAAGTAAAACCAACACAACTCACCGCTTTTTTTTTTCTTTTTTTTACCGTTCTTCTCAGAGACAACGACTTCGACTACCTAGAGTTCCGGCTGTGGATCGGCCTGTGGTCGGCCGTGTTCTGTCTCCTGCTGGTCGCCACCGACGCCAGCTTCCTGGTGCAGTACTTCACGCGTTTCACCGAGGAGGGCTTCTCGGCGCTCATCAGCTTCATCTTCATCTACGACGCGTTCAAGAAGATGATCAAGCTGGGCCACTACAACCCCATCAACGCCGGCTTCGACGCCAACTTGATCACCCAATACGACTGCAACTGCATACCTGGTTTGTAGTTTTTTAATTGTGAAGATAAATGTTCTATAATGGGGAAGTGAAGATTGATTACAGGAGTGGCTTTTTGTGTCCTGATGACTGATAGCACCATCACTTTCTGTAAAGCTCGTCATTGTTGTTTGTTTCTGGCGCCGTCTGAATCTCGGTATCATCCCTCGATGATACCAGACGGTGAAAACTGAAAACTGAACATTCGTATTCTGTTTTCTATTTGGCACTGATGTTACCATTGTGCTTAAAACACAAGCTCCCTACTTGTTTTGCCATGTTTACAGTGGAGATAACAAATGATACTCGTATGTGTCGGCCTGTAGATACCTCTGTTTACTTTCTCAACCGCCTTATCAGTTTTCTGTGACCTGGCATGATTGTATTGGAGAGAGATTTTGACACCGGTTCAAACAGAAATGGGTTGTAAAGTTTTTCTCATCATGCTGATAAGCTGTTGTTGTTTCTGTTTTTCACCAGGCAACTCGTCAGATCTCCTTGACCTCTCGGCCTGGACAAACAGTTCTGATCTGGTACGTGGCGTCCTTGTTCTTGGGACATTTTTAAATTCAGAATGTTTTGTTTTTTTAATCCAAAGATATTCACTGAATGTAAGTGACCTTACTGTATGATCAAACATTAAGGAAACATGCAGGTGTTGCAGTGATGGAAGCAGGCAAGAGAAGTGGTTCAGATAGAAGTGATTGTACCCGACCTAAAAAGCCTCTGCATGTTTCTAATAAGCTCCACGAGCAGAAACGTGCTCAAACTAGGATCAATATTGGAGATGCTTTTGAAAAATGGAGAGAGGTTAGAACACAGAAAGGTTTACAGACCCATGCAGAGCTGGATAAACACTGAAGCTTCAGAGTCCACCACATGGTGACCTGAGTGAGCATCGACTCTAGAGAGGAGGGGGGGGGGAGACAGCTCTCTATGATGTTTTGAATTTGGACTGCAGTACCCATTTTAAACACTAGGTGTCCTTTAAAGAAACTTTTTGTCTTTGTGTGTCCTCAGCCAGTGAACGCCACCTGGGCGACGCTGACCAAGAAGCAGTGTCTGCATTACGGAGGTGAGCTGGTCGGAGACGCCTGCGGCTACGTGCCTGACATCACCCTGATGTCTTTCATCCTGTTCTTTGGGACTTACACCTGCTCCATGGCTCTGAAGAAGTTCAAGACAAGCCGCTTCTTCCCCACCAAGGTGAGTGACATGCAGCCACCAATGAATGAGTCGCAGTTTGTTCATTTCTGCCCACGTGCCAATCGCTAAATGCATCAAACATGGAGTGATATTTACACATTACACATGTGAAGAGGTAGGCCACTTTGGAGAACATGTTGTGTAGGCTACATTTATGAGCTAACAACAACAAAAAACTACACCCAACAGCTAATTATTCAGCAGGGTATTTTGGCTTCACTTTTTTAACAACAGATGGAGACAGATGTGTTGTCCATATTACTATCACAGTCAATGATTTCACCTGTATCCACCCACCTTTCTCTGCCTTTCCTGAGAGACTAGCTAGCTCGATTTAGCTTCACCTCTGACAAATGATTCTCAAATAAATCTCCGTTTAGTTGACAAGCTCAAGATACCATGCTCACCATCTTGACCATGTTTTGAAAGCTAACATTTGCTAGTTAGCACAAAGCGCTACATTTTGTAGATTTCCTATCATCACTGCGCTTTCAAAAGCAAAATTCAACTTGATGTCTGTCCCCGTTTAAGAAGTTTAACAGCCAGTAGTCCTTTCCTTCCACATGCTTGAATTAAACTCTATAAATCCTGTTCCAATGTGTCTCCCCTTCCAGGTGAGGAAGCTCATCAGTGACTTTGCGATCATCTTGACCATTCTCCTCTTCTGCGGCGTGGACGCCTTCGTCGGTGTGAACACCCCAAAGCTTATAGTGCCAACGGAATTCAAGGTAAGCGCCTCACAACAGATGGAAATTAGCTAGCTAGCTAAATCTGGTACAAAGCATCTCTTCTCTTCTGAGACTAATGGGTTTTTTTTGTACACCGTCCCTGATTCAAATAAACGATTTAACTAACTAAGCATGGAAGAATGCATGTTTGAAATCAAGTTTTAAGTTGGGGGGGGAAAAAAAAAAGGCCAGCCAGGTGCTCAGAGTTTTCTCTGATTACGCTGATAATGATCCATGTTTCCTCTCAGCATAATGCTTTCTTTATGGTCCACCCAGTTAGTGATACACATTACCTGAAACACAGGCACAGTCAGGCTCATGTTTTAAAACCTGCCCCTGCAGCCCTGACGGGGGAGGAAGGGGAGGGTGGGGCAGAGGAGCCGGGTACCTGCATCGAATAACATCTTGATTATCGGAGATTTGAGAACACGCAGGACTTACAGAGGCCGCTTTGTTTGACCACAGAGTCTTTAAAGTACAGATTTCTGACTTGTAATGTCAGACTCTTTTCAGTGTTAGGACTTTGTGAAAGGGTCGAGTAGCTGCTTCAAGTTTTTTTCAGTTTTATTGGAAATGTAATCCATGTCTCTGTGATGTGGACTCAATGAAACCTCTGGTCAGGTGTTGCTTTAGCAGTGTTGTTCTTCCTCTTTTTCTTCCAGCCAACGAGTCCTCATAGAGGCTGGTTTGTCAAGCCCTTCGGAGGGAACCCTTGGTGGGTGTACCTGGCTGCGGCCCTCCCCGCTCTGCTGGTAACCATTCTCATATTCATGGACCAGCAGATCACTGCGGTGATCGTCAACCGGAAAGAGCACAAACTGAAGGTTTGTACATAAACTTGGAAGATCTACTGACATTTCAAATCCTTGCATGCAATCAATGAATAAGTGGTCGGAGCTCATCGTCGAGTGTCATTCTTGAGTGTGTTGTACATGATTCCACATTTTGTACATGATTCCACATTTTGGATGCATGAAAGCTAAATGCAAATATTTCAAAATTTAAACAAACATCAAACTGTGCAGCAACTTAAAAAAGTCCATCTGCTCTCAGAAAGGGGCGGGCTATCACTTGGACCTGTTCTGGGTGGCCGTCCTGATGATAATCTGCTCGTTCATGGGCCTGCCGTGGTACGTGGCCGCCACTGTCATCTCCATCGCCCACATCGACTCCCTGAAAATGGAGACCGAGACGTCGGCCCCTGGAGAGCAGCCCAAATTCCTGGGTGTGAGGTGAGTTAACCCAGCTGCTTGTCCGGGGTGTTGATCCCATTTCACCCTCCCTATTGTCAGATGGTCACATTTGGCACAGTGCTCAAGGTCAGAACACACAATATGAAGGCTAAGAAATACATAGCTTCTTATGGGATAGTCCCAAACAAATGTTTTCACTCTTATGTACTTATTAGAATAGTGCTGCAACTTTTGAGAATGCCAGGCATTTCATTTAATTTATTTTTGGTTCTCCAGTGGAAATACATCTCCTAGCAGGTGGCTAAAATGCAGACTAGGACGTTTTCTAAGACCATGGGCCGTGCAGAAAATCCAAAGACGGATAGTTTTCCCTTCTTAGAAATCAAGTTTTACTGATAATGTGGGCAAGTGACAGATCCCGATCCTGCTTTTTTCCACATTATTAAGCTTAACTGATCAGTGCAAAGCCTCTTTTTCATTTGTTTTTGTAAATAAAGAACTAATTCTGCGACAAAGGAAAAGTGGGTTGTGTGAGAAATAAAGCAATCCTGCTCAATCAGTGAAGAAGAAGAGAAAAATGCAACACAGAAAACAGAGAAAATTATCTCAGAAAAGGAGAGAAAAACTAAAATAAATCTTTGCAGAGCTCTAATATATCGATGTACACAGTTACAGACATCCTGTATCAAACAGGATTTGAATAATTTGTCTGTCCTCTTCTTTGAAAGCTCAAATCAGTTGATACACAACTGTTGTTAATGAAACTGTAGGGCTGTGAAGTTTGAGACATTCCTCAAAACTGTGTAAAGTGTAAAACTTGAAATCTTATTGTATCATTAAATTCTCATTAATTAAAGAAGGTAATAACTGAACTGTTGTGTTTCAATCATGTTTGATTCTTTTTTCTTTTGTCACCAATCCAGGGAGCAAAGAGTCACCGGTATCTTTGTGTTCCTCCTCACGGGACTCTCCGTCTTCATGGCCCCCATCCTCAAGGTAGAGAGCTCCCAAACGTCTTAATTCTTCTATTCAAAATCTGGATTACTGTCCACCTCTTTCAGGACAAAGTCGTGTCCACACCTCCTTAAATTTTCAATAAATGCAAGCCTTTCATTCATCCGATTAGAAACCCTCATAGTTGAGGTAATGCGATGTGAAATAAGCATGTCCATCAGGGCTTAAGCTCCGATTGCAGCTGAGTGGCTTCTCGAGTTTCCATTCCCACATTAAGCTGCCAAACAGAAAAAAATGTGAAGTCACTGAGAGGAGATTGTTGGAGCTTGTGCTCCCCCTTGTGGACGTTTTTCAGTACTGTGCTGAAGGTCTTGGTATTGTCCTCTTGAGTAGTTTTCAAATAAATGAAAATAGGAAATATGTAAAATGACAAGTAAAGTCATGATTAATGCCTTTTTTAAAATGCATATTCATTTTTTACTATCTTAAACATTTTATTTGTATTTTGATACACATTTTATAGCTTGCCTGTGTTTTGCAACAGATTTTTTTCCCCAACTTCTACTTAAAACTTCTCGAGCAATAAGTTACCAAACCTGCACAAATGTCAGCCAAGTGACCGTCGACACCGATGTGCCGACTAAAAGAACATTCTTAGATAAGCTGCTTGTGGAGTATTTTTAAACCGAGCGATAGCGCTAAAAATAAACTCTCTGTCATTACGTGGATGAAGGGAGTTCCCTCTTCCTGGAATACCTTAAATTGTTAATAGGTTTTAAGAGTAATTCAACATAAACAAACATTACCACAGCCACACACGCATTGCAGTAATAACTGTTTTCATTGTGTCTTTCAGTTCATTCCCATGCCGGTGCTCTACGGGGTGTTCCTCTACATGGGCGTGGCGTCGCTCAATGGTGTCCAGGTGAGTGAGTTCATTGCCTGCACTGTTTGACTGAGTTTCGCAGTTACTTTAAATTGTTTTTTTAATTTATACTTTACATTTTAATCATTGAAAATGGTTTTAGGCTATTGCTTAACCAATTACTCAACAGCAAAACTAAAATCTTGTAACCTATACTGATGAATAATTAATGAAGCCCATCAAAGGTGCATTTAAATAATTTTTAAGCCTTCATATCCACACTCTTATATTTCACCTGAAGAAATAACAAGACTCTGTGATGTACCGTTAGCCAGGATTTACTGTCCAATTGCTAATAATTAGCCTAGTCCCAGTAACAAAAGCGTTCCTGTTAACACACCCTCAAACTCTGCACCTGTTTGTCGGACTTAACCAAATGAAAGCTAGCTAGTCGCTAAAAAACTACTTTTAAAGCAAAGCTACTGGTGGCCTAAAATACAACAATGATAGTGTGCTTGCTGGCTGTTTAAAAGCAAAGAGGATGTATTTAACATCAGAGTGTCGAGCTTTGCTTGGGAAAATCACTTCGACATACCGAATATAAGCTTGTAACTAAAACAGATCATGCTATCAGTGGCTAGCTAGCAGTTAAGACATCATGTAAGCAAAGCCACTGGTGGATATCTAGCAACTAAGATGTAACAGTAATCAATGCTTACATTGGTAAGCTAGCATTTCAGACATAGGCTAACAAGTAGATAAGATAATCCTTTATTTATCCCACAATGGGGAAATTTACAAGTAAACAATGTTATTAGTGGCTAGCAAGCAGCTCAAACACAGCATGTATGCAAAGCCACTGATGGCTAGTTAGCAGCTTAGACAAAACAGTAAACGATGCTGGTGGTTAGCTAGCTGCTGTAAAAAGTAATAAAAGCTCCTTGTGGCTAGCTAGCGACTAAAACGTGTCTTATAGGCAAAGCTTCTGTTAGCCAATTGCTAGCTGCTGCAACACGTAAGCATACACACGTGGTCAGTTTGTAAAACAGATAATGTATGAAAAGTTTTAAGTGGCTAACTAGCAACATGTAGGCTTAGCACAGACACCGGTGCAGAGTGGCTAGCTAGCAGCTAAGACATACAATGCTACTGGTGCCTAGCTAGCAAATAAAAAACATATAGGCCAAGCTATTGATGGGTTGCTGGTTGGTTAATACATGCGTAGTCTCATGGTGGCTAGCTAGCAGCTGAGATACAACTTCTAAGCAAGGCCAATAAAGAAAAGTAAAGCTAGTGTTGGCAAGCTAGCTGGCAAAAAACTAAATGAAAAAATAAACTTCACAGATAATGAGCTCATGTCAAGCAGGAGATTTCTGACATGTTTGTCTGTTTGCTTGTTTCAGTTCATGGACCGCCTGCAGCTGCTCCTGATGCCAGCCAAGCACCAACCGGACCTGATCTACCTGCGACACGTCCCCCAGAGACGCATCCACCTCTTCACCTTCATCCAGGGCCTGTGCCTGGCCCTGCTCTGGATCCTCAAGTCCACTGTGGCTGCCATCATTTTCCCGGTCATGGTGAGAAAACTACTCGTGATCACAAACACGCACACACAGAACCGTCTCTCGGCTTATTAAAAAAAATAAAAAAATAAAACCATTTCTTTGTCTTCAGATCCTGGCTCTCGTTGCCGTGCGTAAGGCGATGGACTACGTGTTCTCCCAACACGACCTGAGCTACCTGGACGACGTCATCCCGGAGAAAGACAAGAAGAAGAAGGAGGATGAGAAGAAAAAGAAAAGCAAGAAGAAGGGAAGCATCGACAGTGAAATTGACTTTGTAAGTATTCTCTCTCAAACTGAAACATTTTTTACGGCCTGTGCATGTGGACAAAGTTTACTCGTTGTTGTCATGTATCTACAGCCTCCTGTAGATGTAGAAGGGTTAATGTTCTCCCTCCCTCCTCCCACAGTCTGACTACCCCTACCATGACAATATACCCAGTATAAAAATCTCTATGGATATGATGGAGCAGGAGCCCATGTTGGGGGATAAATCTTTGGATAGTGAGTACTATAGCGAGGGTCTGCTGCTCAAACTAAGCTTTTGAAGGCTTCTCGCTCAAATTCCTCTCCTGCCTTTACTAGTTTTCTTGCATGCTCTTACAAACTGAATACTTTAAAAGATCAATATCTCCGATTTTTCTTCCCCTCTGCTCTCGCTGACCTTTTTAAAAACATCTTCATATTCTGGCTTTAGAAGCAGCTTCTTGGCGGTGGCTTTGTCTTTCCTGCTCCTCCTTCATTTAAGAAATATGTTTTCTAAAAGCTGTTTTTTTTTTCCCTCTCCTTTCCCCCCTCCAGGAGATCAATCCAAGGCTTTCCTTAACACGCATTCGCCGTGCTGAGCACTATTTTGAAACTGCCACTGTGGCCGAGTGAGTGAGTACCAGCTGGCATTCATTTCACACATTTTCTCTGCAAACAGTAATTCATGCAGCATGCTTTTTTTTGAGTCGCCTCAGACACTGTATTTATCTTTTTGTTTGGTCTCTCTTTTTTGTTGTCTTACAGTCTTGAAAGAGGTGGATACGCAAAAGGTTCCCCTCAGATTCGAATAGAAAGGGACTCTGAGGAGAACGGTTTTGTCTGGAGGAGGAAGGGCTCTGAAACGGATCTGTGAACAAATTATCCAGAAGATGCAGCAGAACCAGCGCAGCATAGCAAAAACTATAACCGTCCTCTTTTTTTTTTTTTGTACTATAGCATGTTTCTAAAACTCCTCGTGTGAGGATTTCAATCAAAATGGCTGGAAAATATTTTTGTCTTAAAAAATGTAAACACTCTGGTGGTACTGGTTTGTAATCAGGGCTGAATGGAACTGAGTATTTATGTTCTCGAAGAAACTAAAAGGGCTACTCGAGGTCACCCATGTGCAGTTTTTATATGCAACACTAATATTTTATGATTGTACGCTATCTTATTCTATAAAGAGTATCGAGCCAAAGATGTCAAATCAAGAAAGATGCCCAGAAAGAAGCTAGTTTTAGAGTTTCACTCTGCATATATCAGGAGTTCCTCCAAAGAACACCGGCAGTAACAGACCTATCTTTTTAAAGTAAGGTTTTGATTGAATATCGTAGATTATAGGCGTGTAGAATAACTAGCACAGCAGTTTTAAGAGTTAACACTACTTGTATCATAAGATTAAAAGAGTGCATTTGCTTTTCTTGTAGTGAACAAAAGGTCGTCTGTGATCCCTCACAAGCTGACGCTAATTTTAAATCTACGGGCAAATTAAATATTAATTTAAGAATCGATCAAAGGCTGCATACTCGTCGCAAAGCTAATCTTTGTGTTAGCCTCAAAAAGACTGGAAAATCTGTTTGTTTCTTTTCCTTATCCTTCCCTTCTTCTTCTTCTTCTTTTTCCATATTTATTATATTTAAACTTTGTGCGGAACAATCTGAATCTGAAGTGTGATCTTTTTTTTTTTCTCCCGAGGAGTGGATCCCCACTTCCTGTTTTTTGGGGGGGAGATTTCAGAGATGTGTTTTTACCTGTGAGTAGCTCTACCTCTTCTGTTTCTATGTAGGTGCCAGGCATCATCCCGTTCAAAACATCTCTAGTGCAATTCTTTGTGATCAAACACTTGATTCATTTTTCTCTCTTGACTGGCACCGTGTAAGACCTCTGAATCTGAAGTCCTTTTTTTTGCTTTGCGACACTTAAGATATTATATTTTTGTTAATCAGTATGATTTAATTATGCACGATTTGCAGTGTTTTATACGGAAGCCCTAAGAGGACGTGAATCAATACATTTTATTTTACTCCCTGTGATAAAAAAAAACATTGGTTGTTTTCTCCTGATCCCATCTTGCATATCTTATCTCAGTTTTTCCCGTGCAAACGAGGTCATTTCAGTCGTTTATCCTGAGATCTCAAGATATTAAAACGGGGAAAAGAGTGTTGTTATCCCGAGATAACAAGCCGTACAAGTCAAAGATCTGCAGAAAACAGCCGGAAATAATCGTCAGTCAAATGTTTGGAAGTTTAAATCCACCGAAATCACTTTCTCAAACATTTTAAACGATGTCCTCTCGCAGCATGCTGAGAATACTTAAACCTAAAAACTGCCATTTGGTGATAAAACTGCTTTATTTAATTTTTTTTCATGTAATGAAGTTGGGTGTTTGATATCCTCACATGCTTGACCGTAGACCCTCAAAGTCTTGAGTAAATTCACCTTTTAAAATGTGATCATATTTAAAAACGTTTAATGTGATAAATCCTGAGATTTTTTTTTTTTTTTTTTTTTTTAAGAAAGTATGTAATGTGTGAGCGTGTGTTTTTATTATGCAAATCAACAAACAATCACTGTGAGGCTTTGCATTGTTGTCACTTCCTGTCCTGGAGGAGCTTTTTACTGTACAGGGTTCGACGTGTTTGTGCAGCAGGTTGTCTTTTTAAAAAAAAAAAACTGACTCTTCTTCTCGGACAGTATACTCCTGTGCATCTTTATCTGCAATCCATTTAGCGACAGGTTGATTAGTTACGTCTTAAATTCTCTTTGATGACTGATCAGTGAGTTGATCATGCTGATTGAATTGTTTAACTGATTCAGTCAACGTTAGCATATTTCTGCATATCTGAATGTAGCACATCTCAATCATTTAAAATGTACATGTGTATATATTTATATAATCCTCGATGGAAGGAAAAGAAAAAACATGCACAATCACTGCCATTTCTGCTCCGTAGTGCTAACAAGGGCTTTTCATCATTTCCTCCTGACACCCATCATAAACTCTCCGTCTCAAAATGTGAAGCACAAAGACTGTCAAAGAACCAAAAAAAACTCAAAAAACCACATCGTCTTCCACTTCCTGTGATCTGCACACCTCGACTTTTGATTCCACAGTAAATGTTGTATTTCTGATGTTTCTATCTCTTGAAATCAATTTTATACAAATATATATTTAGCTCTATAACCATAGGTTACTCCGAAGGACGCAGGTGTCTGTGTGTGTTTTTTTATGGACTAGTGTTTCCAATGAGAACAATAAAACGGTCCGAATGATTCTTAAATTGAATCCTCTGTGTGTTTTTTTTTAAATCACTTTAGAGGAGATGGTGACATGATTTGAGTCGGTTCTAACTTCTAACCACCCACCGCTAGAAACAAAGTTTGTCCAATTTTTCTGATACTTAGACACTTTTGAATACCAACTTCTCAAAGGCTTTATATTCGATTTTTTGATCCAGCAGATGTCGCCCTTGAGCACCAGCATGAAACCAAAACAACGCGCGCTGCATTGTTGTGTTAGCATGCTAATGCTAGCGATCTTCATTATGCTCGTATCTTCACACTGCATGTAAATTTACCTGAAATGAGCGTGATCTAGAAACACAGTTAAGCAGTGAGTACAGTATGTTATTCTTCTTTTCTCTAGTCCCTCAATTAAACAACTTTTATACACGAGGGGAGGAGTCAGCCGGCCGTCCGGGCGATGTAAACAAACTGAAGATAGGACTCTGAAAACTCTGAAAACATCACAGACAGTGGGACTCGGGTGTTACACCCATTGTAGACAGTCATGACTCACAGAGTTATTTTCAGAGGATATACTTGATTTCTATTATATTTAACTGTGAAAAATATTTAAAGCCTTTAAATCTTTATAAATCTTTATTTTATTTGTCCATTTTTTTAGCAGGGAGAACCCACTGACACTGAGGTCTCTTCCATGGTTCCTTGCAGCAAAACAAGTGAAGATAGGACAAGAAGAAAACACAGATAAAATGATCACAAATACTTTCATAAACACACACTGGGTTCTTGCTAACCCGTGCCCTGGTTAAAAAGACGTATTGCAACAGTTGCATTAACTTTCACTGGCTCTTTAAAAACAAAGGACAAAGGATACGAGGCGGCAGTTTCTCAGTCTGTATGGACCTGGATTGGGAACCAGAGAGTCCTGCTGCGGTCCAAGCTAGGAAATTGATCTGGTAGCTGGAGAGGTGCCAGATGACCTCCTGAGCACTGTTAGATTAGGGCCCCCCTTAGGGAGGTTTCCGACTGTCATTGCAAAATTTGCACATTTTGGGCCGCTTCTTTGATTTAAAGTTGTCAGCTCTCATGGGCCCCCTACTGGGCTGAGGCCCTCAAGCAAGTTGCCTGCCTTGCTCTGTTGATATAAGCAGCACCTCTGAGGTTACTGTGCTGCATAGAGGGCGGGCCTACAGAGGGACACGGGTCACACTGATTGGATAACACTAAAAAGAACTAAAGATCTTCAGTCCTGTCGATTTCGTCTGACTCTCTCTTGTGTCTGCTTGATTTGTATGTAAAGGTCAGTTTTTGTTTCGTAGAAGAGGAACTCTGTGGATAATTAGACGTCCATTAATCCCGTCAGAAACAAAGACCAATGCAGGAATGTAAAATGCAGCTTGCTGTTTACTGTTTTAGGGACATGGAAGAGGAACAGGAAGTCACCTCTTATCACAGGTAAACTGAGAAAATACAGCAGATGCATGCATGTCCCTTTAGCACCTCGGTAGAAGTAATTTACTAGACTTCTGTTTGAGCCAACATGGTGTCACAACAGAAGAAAGGAAGTGGAATTTAAACGCAGACACATGGGGTGCACGTGTGTTTTTTAAGGAGATGATTCGGGTTATTTAAGCTCAGATTTAAAGCCTAAGGCCCGATCATCACAAGTGTCCATCACAGCAGAAGATGAAGGGGAAGCTGAATAGTTTCCCGTGATCCGAGGGGTTGGAACAGGCTGTGATGAAACTAATTGGCTCATTAGGATGAGTCACTGTGTTTTTGTCTTTGCCAAAGGGGGGAGAGGGGGGAGGAGAAACATAATTCATTTTCTGAAACGTCGGAGGGATCATTTTTTTCCTGACATTTGCTCGGGTTGATTTTATTGCATATTACAGGTGTTTTCCCCAAGTGACTGAATGTGAGCGATGGTGTGACTGTCAGAGCTCAGGAGGGGATTAAACGACCGTCTTAACGAAGTGTCCTGAAACACCCTGAACCTCTGCAGCTGTTTATTCCAACACGGGTTGACAAATCCGATTTATGCATAACTTTAACATTCTGTTGTGTGCTGCAACAATCAGGAGTAAAGCTCAATATTTCACAACCTAAATCAATCAAAAAGCATAACCTGCACATCCTCTATGTTTATATACTGTATGTCACATGGTGTACTATAATTCAGCACAAGAGGGCAGTAAAGAGACGGTTTGAAAAACAGCATTTAATGCTCCACATGTAACAACGTGACCTCAGCTTTAAAAAAACAACATGGAAGAGGATTGTTAATACATCTGATGTTAAAGCATGAAAAACATCTGAGAGATAACAGAATGACCTGTGATGCAACAGATCAATCACTCAATTATTCATTATTCGCATTGCGCTTGAGATGCTTTACAAAAGGGCAGATGTGATAATATGCAGGAAGGATTTCTATGTCTATATTCTATATTTCTATATTTGTATTCCTCTCGTTCCTGTTGTCCACACTAACTTGCCGCTGAGGTGGAGGTCGGAGCAGGCCGTGCATGGATGAGGACAGCGGTGGTTGTGGAATAGATACAGAAGCACTGCAAGTAGATGCAGTAGTTTTAAAGGGTCAGAGCCCTATATTTTGCTTTAATGCACAAATTATTAAATAACATATAATGCAGGAGCCAATATTAGGCTATAAGAGAGTGTGGATTTGAATTTGGCCCTTTAAGAAAGAACCACACCGAGGTAATGCTTTACTTTTGTTAAGTCTATAATAATTTACTACGATGGAGGATTATGGCCACCTTAAAATTTTTTATTTTTTTTAAATTTCGAGATTAAAGTTTTAAATTTACGACTTTATTCTCGTAAATTTACAAGATTAAACTCGTAAATTTACGAGTTCGAGACCAGCCTGCGCTAAAATTATGAGTTTAATCTCGTAAATTTACGACTTTATTCTTGTAAATTTACGACTTTATTCTCCTAAATTTACGAGTTTAATCTGGAAATAAAATAAAAAAATTAAAAAAATTAACATGGCCCTAATCCTCCGTCGTAATTTACATCCACTGATTTACTGAAAAAAAAATACATCTCTCGCTAAAGGCAAAAGGTAAATACACAGAATAGCCTCATGTTGAAGTGGATTGCTTACCCATTGGAAGGGTGTTTCTGCACAGGAGTGCTTATTTCCTCTCATAGGAACTTTCAACATTTCAATCAGGAGAGACGATTAACTGATTCAAAGATAAATGTTTATTCTACTTTGTAATATTGAATGATCGTCAGATAATCTTTGGGGCTTGAACTCTCCAGGGAGACAGATTGATTGAAGATGTCTGGATCTAGTCCAGACACTGGTGGTGGAGGAGGTGTTAGCGGATGATGTCGCCTGGGCGTATGCGATGAAGAAGTTGATTGAACTGTGAAGATGGTTGATGATATCATCTGAGGCTGAAGGGATGAAGAGACTGTACAAACTGTGAAGACATGGGATTGATCGGATGACATCTGATGCTGTGATCTGAGGCTGATGGGAGGAAGAATGTGATGAACTAGCGAAGGCGTGGTGGTGATGGGGAGGTGGAGGGTCACACTTAACGATGGTATGAATGAACTAGTGGAAGAGAAAGCCATTTTTAAACAGGACGGCAGCAATATGCTAGGCTAACGATGAGGGAGTAGAGAAGGGCTATTGGATAGATGTGAACAGCTGATGTTTACAAGAAAACATTATGTGTCACATGCATGTTTCAGGGTTAGGGTTTTGAACATATATTTGGGTAACCTGAGTGTCTGACCAACAAAATGTGAAATAAACCCATCCAGTCCTTTGTTTGTGGTCTGCATAAGTCTGAAGAGAAAAATGCTCCGTTTCAAATGTGCTCTCCTTGTGATGTCACAGTGGGATTCTGGTAAAAGAAAATCCCCTCCTCTCACCTGGTATCTCCACTCCATCCAGCCTAGAACAAAACTTTTGTGCAAGTCCGCCATTTTTATTCTCTCTACAGAGGAGTGATGTCTACGGGGGAAAACTCAGGGGGGGGGGGGGGGGGGGGGGGGGGTCATTTCATTTAAAGAGACACACAAACACCAAAACGGAGCGTTCTGAGAGAGCTGGTTTATACAGGGTCACAAACCTCCTCTGG